>NW_019393089.1:0-12977 GCF_000648675.2 Cimex lectularius
TAATGTCGGGTAGGATCAGAACAGGACACTCATATTTTTTGTAGTTTATTTCAAACTAAGTACATGTAATTTTGTCGTTATATTAATTACAACATGTTATTTTCAAGTAAAATTAAACGAGATTAAAAATGCATAAGTTTTTATAAACATTGTTTAATTATGATTGGTTAGGAGTAACTTTATTTAAAACAATTACGTTTAACGAACAATTTATTAGATTGTGCTCATACAAATTTAACTAACAATTTATTACAAGGTTTTGCTCAAAATAGTGCATTAAGTACAAAAGATGCGTTGCGAATGTGATAGTGATTATTGTGATAAACGCTGTGGACTATACGCGACGTGTACTTGCGTCGGATAGATGTGCACACCCTACCAAAACGTGGCAAGGCGTCGGGTAGCATCGGGTAGCGTCGCATGGCGTAGCATCGGGTAAGTGTGTTCCCGGCTTAAGGAAGGTTACCATTGATCACATTTCTTCGTATCAGTTAAAAAAAAAAAAAAAAGGGAAAACCCGCTGGTGTGTGTTAAAATAAGACACCCATAAGTAATTGATGGACGATGTGGTACTCAATATTCCGACATCGGCCTTCTCACACCACAGATTCACGCGAATAAATACATTACTATACTTCGTATACAAAACAAATTTTATACTATATTTTATACTATACAGGATGTCGCTTGTTTATATGCGACAGCTGGTTTCCCTATTTTTTGAACATATAAAAAATTGACCAATGGTAGCACCTTACATTTTTTCTCAGACCAAAACCGTAGTCATTTTTTTGTCGACCTATCGTCCACCCCAACAATACTTTTTTATTTCAAATGAAACCCCAAATTTTTAAATTTTTTTCTGAAACTAAATTTTTTTAGAAGAATGAGTACTGCAACTTAGCAACACCTATAAAATTTCGGCGTAGAATTTTTTTAATGTTAAAACATTAAGAAAATTTCTTGAAAATGTTTATTAAACGCAAGTTTCCGAAAATGTTGGTCAAACTACTCTACATGTTGACCAAATAAAGGGTCACTGTTTGCATCATTTCAAAAAATAGGACCTGGTGGCGCCCGTTAGAAAAGACACCCTGGATAGTTATGTAGACATATCTCGTTTTCAATCCACTAGTGTGGAATATTGAGTACCCCAACAACCCTCAATTTGGTTAGTTATATAATACGAGGTTGATGGCATTTCCAGTAATCCATTCCAGTAATTCCAGTAACTAAGAGTATCGGAGTCTGAATAGGTTTGTATTTATGAACTGATATCTTCGGCGACTGAATGTCCTAGCTGTTAACAGCCCTTGGAGACTGACTCGGCGGCTAGTCGGATAAGACCGAGGTCTGACCTCAGACTATAGGCGTGCCGGTACTGTAAATTACAAAAGCTGGAATTGCCGGTGGACTGCGAAAAGTGATAGGCTCAACTCTGTACATACGTGCGCCGATTTGAGCTTATAGCAAATCAATAATCAGTAAAATTTGAAATTTAGGGGATTGCGATGGTTGAATCTTATTTGCTCTTATGAAAAGGTGTAGTTTAATGTGGTTTGACCCTTTGTTTGTGATATCCGACGGGTTTTGGGTGTTAAGCCTTCCATTATGACATAAATTACTTTCCTTGTACGTACTTGCTTTCGAATATTCGATATTTAGTAGCGTCAAATAAAACATATTAAAACATTTTACGTGTTATAAAAGACGATACTTGTGGCACACGTGCAGAAACGTAGTCTTAATAAATAGATAATACATTATATAATCCACAAAACTTTTAATTCAATAATATTGAATCCAACAAGGAAAAAAGGAAATTCGGTATTTTCCTGTAATACAATTTTTGTTTTATTTTATCACTATGATTTTTGTTTATTTATTTCTCCTTTATTTAGATTTTCCCTGTTTGAACTTTCGACGTACATACGTATTAATTTGCATATTTTGTTTACTCAACATTGGTAGAGGGCACTGTGATTTTGTCTTTGAGAGAATTTTCCCTGGGAAAATAACAAACAATCCGGTATGATAAAGATTATTACATTTATTTCAAACATTAAAAGCATTTCTATAAGTTTAAACAATTTTTTCCTTTTTTTTTAACTTATACTTAATCAATTAAAACGTTTTGGTAATAAAGTGTTTTCTGGCAAAAATGCTACTTCAACTACTACTTTCTACTCCCACTATTGAATTGTCCGAGGGGACGAGATAAATAAATACTGTATTGATTTCACTTTCAGCAAAGTTGTAGGCTGTTTATTTTTCTTGTTCTACGTTCTATCTCCTTAAAGGGTCGGCGAACCTGTTTATATGAATTTGCAAGTACCCGTTATCATATTTTTAAACTGGAACTGGAGTGGATTTTACGCCATAGCAACTAAGAACCCGGGCGACATTACTGAAAGAAAAATTGCCGCTGGAAACATCGGCCGGCCAAACGACAATCCACGGACTTACGTGCTTCTCTTATAAAGCTGTTTTCAGGAATTTTCCAAATGTTGAAAATATAACCCGTTTCTTTCTTTGAAAACTGGCCGACTTAATTTAATCATCTCCCTGAGTAAAATGTCAATGGAAACTGCTTTATATGTGAACAGAAACCGGCTGAATAATAGAGCGTTCGGATAGCACCAAGATATGCCATCTACATGCATAACTGTTATTAGCATACTATCAAGCCACGGCTCTCCCACGCATAGGTGTAGGATTCAACCTATCATTGTTGAAAATAAATTCCTTTTATTCGCCTTCTTGCACGATTGTTTTGAAAGCCGAGCATCATTTCTTTTATTCCTCAATTGTAATTATATCCTTCAATCAAGTTGTTTTCGTTATTAGCATTTTTATAGTGTTTTGATATTCAATATAGTGAATTTTTCGCCTTCTCAGATGTTTCTTTTAGTTTATTGCCCAAGGCCGTCCGGAAGCTTGATTGCCGTGTTGAAAACAACTGCTTTAATCTTCATGTTTACTTCTAACTTGAAGATATGTTTGTAGTACCAATATTCCCTCTTCCCCCAAGAGACGCTGGTCTTTCTGTTAATTTCTTTTGCTTCCTGTTTGTGAGTGAAATTGGCCAAGATATCCAACTTCCACTGTCCATTGTGGTGTTTCGCACGACAGTTCGTTGTAGTGTTATTTCCCTTCTCGTAAGGATATTGTGCGATTGTTTTCATCGATTTTTTCGTCTTTATGTGAAGATTCTATGGCCCATGACTCGGTTAATATCATCTTTCTCCCATTTATTTTTAATCAACGATTTCCTACGTTCATTATCTTAAATCTACGATGATAAATGAATATTACCCTCAGAACAGACCCTGTTATCGTCTAAAGTCGTTTTACTCAGCTTGTTTGTCAACAAAGAAGACTGAATTCTCCCAGCTGTGTTTGTGTATACTCGAAGTTTCAGCCTTTTTGCACTTCATGATCAACAGTAAATTTGTTACCGTTATTGTTTGCCGCCTGTTTGATTTTTTTGCCTGGTCGTGTCGTGACGGTGCTGAATCCAATTATTCCGTGACATGTGTTGATTGTCCGACAAACCACGTTATAGCGCGCCAATCGTTGATATTTGATTCATGGTAAGCCATTACGTTATTTCTTAATTAACCCCTTAATGCTATCAAATGCAAAATGAATTTCAATTATATAACTCGTTAAATGATGGAATTATACATGTTCCAAGTCAGAGAACACATTTACAACTATTTGCGTCTGAGCCGTTTCTGTCAGTTGCACGTTAGAAACAACTCGGGAGTTCGTAGCTTGTAATTATCGTCATACAACCTCATATCATTTCATTAATCCTTACAACAAACAAGCTATCTTTTTTTTGTACATTTATCGACCAGCTTATGCAGATAATGTTCACTTGGTTATCAGGGATGTGGTCAAATAAAATATTTTTAATTTTAAATTTTCGCCTAGCTTTCGAAACTTTATTGTACCTTCTTCAGGGCTCTACAAAATGATATATTATAGATTTGTTAATTTTGGCCAATTTAACATCAATAGACCCCAATAGAATCAAAATGACACCCATTTTTGTACTTACTGATATTTAGTCAGAAGTAAATAAACTTGAACTGTTTTATTTTCTTGCTAATAGTGAAAGTTTTTCCCTCATTTTTTTCTTCACCTTTTCAACTATGAAATGACTAGACGACTAGTTACATATAATATCACAGACTGTCTGTTATCCACATACCCGACAGACGGATTGTTATACATGTCGTATTGTTCTTTTTTTCCTATTTATCTGTATATTGTAAAAAATTTAAATAAAGTATTTTAAAAAAATCCTTTTATAGAGCCCTGAAGGTACAATACAGATCCGAAAGCTAGGCGAAGATTGAAATTAAAAATATTTTATTTGACAACATCCTTGATAACCAAGTGAACTTTAACCTTATAACGTTTTATGTAAGGTTTTGGTTAAAATGAAAAAGCTAGTGTCACGAGCGGGATTCGAACGCACGACCTTCGGCTCAATTCGCCGCTGCTCTAACCACTTGAGGCGGTCGAGTCTTCGATCCACTCGCACACCAACTCACCAACCCAACCTACAACCTGTCGAATTTTCCCTCCTTTTTGTCATTTTTCGAAAAAAAAAAATAGGTTGGGATGGGTAGTGGCTTTTTTATTTCAACCAATACTTTATAAAACGATTAATTAATTGAAATAAATTATTTGGTCAATCGGAGCACGAAATATAATGATTCGGGAAAATGTTAATTGTTGCACTTTTTACGAAAAGTTCAAATTGAGCTGTGGACCCGGGAAATCGTCTTTGGAGCGACGCTCTATAGCAATCGAAAGGAAATTTTAATAAGCTTTCAATTGGTCACCTTCCACTTGCCCGATTTCTCAACCGTTTTCTGGTTATTCGCCATTTTTGGGCAAACGTGGTATTTTAGTACTCATGGAAAAAACCGATCAGTCTGTCTCATGATCTAATTGATGAATGACTGAGGCTATGAAAACATTAAGAAAAGCCATCTTGTTCAGCGTAAAATTTTCTAAAAGTGAGACCAAGCGCAGGTCTGTGACTTAAAAGACGGAGAAAATATCCATTTTCAAAGATGGCCATTTTTTCGTGCAAAAACCAGATTTTCGCTTTTCAAATGGTTTCAAATGTGCACATGTGCATGCATGCACATCTGCACAGAGTTGAGCCTACCTACCACTTTTGGTTGGTGTGCAGTGTATAAATCAGTTTTTCAACCCGAGTCGATTGTTTAATTTTTTAAAATTAATTACGCGTGGTAATAATCTGTAGACAAAGTGGTCTATACTATGTTTTTCTCTAAGAAGTAGCAGTGTAGTTGGTGTCGGAGTGGATCGAAGTGACGATAGTTCAAGTGGTAGAGCAGCGGCGTATTTAGCCGAAGGTCGTAGGTTCGAATCCCGCTCGTGGTACTAGCTTTTTCATTTCAACCAAAACCTTATATTAAAAGATTAATTCATTGAATGAAGTAATTTCGTCAATAGACCAGTAAATATAATGGATTAAGCTATCGGTTTTTCACGGCTTTTGAAAGGCCTACATAAATTATTAAGTTATATGATAAATCGATTATTTTTATCTGCTATAACCCTTCATATTTTAATGTGAAGAAGTCAATTACAATTTGGATCAATCTGGATGGCTTACTTCAAACTTAAACTCCTGGTAACAGATCAACCAAAAATGGTTAATGTAAGCACAACACTGACGAGGGGGAGGCTACGGCCGTGGAATTTCCGATTTAAATAAAACTCTCGTCCGGATCATAATTATATAACTTGGTGAATATATATAAGTGGGAAGTTTATGGGCCAACAAACAGCTGAGGTCATCGNGGGGTTTAATCATCCCTTCCTTTCATGCTAATAAATTACATTCATTCCAATAAATTAACATAAAGTCAAACACAGACACAACACAAACACATAAAACTATATACATTTAAAAATCCCTATAGCCCTGAGGTACCGGAACAGCGATTTGTGCCCGCTGCCGTGCCCCAAGGCCCCCCCAAACTTGGTGAAATATATGGTTTGTGATCAAGGGACGTAGCAAAGGATTTAGGATACAATATTTTCTTTTGTCAAGATCTAATTTAATCTAATTTATCTAATCTTGATCTAATTTCACACTCCCTCTGCATACAGAGTTTTGGGGAAATAATTTTTTAAAATTAAATAACAAAAACACTGATTATTTTAGAACAAATCGGCAGATCCACTGGTAACTTTACAGGAGTCTTAAATCCCTCCCCAAATAAGTTAAATTGGAAATATGTACATATATTTTTTTAAATTGTAGTACATTACACCTACCTTCAATTCAGTAACACGTAACAATGAGGTAGGAAATATGTACATAATTAAAAACAAGCATTGAAAAAAAAAAAACCATTGATATTTCGCAAATCGTACTAAAATGTTGTCTGTTTTATTAACAATTTTGTTATTAACATTTTCACTCTCATCGCGAAGGAGATCTCGCGGCCGTCGTCTCTTCAGACGCCGAGAAAAGTTCGAGGAATTTCGTCGGAAATCCGGATTTGAACGTGCTGATTTATGGTGGTTGGGAAGGTTATGTGAAATTTACGGCAATGGGAACGGATTTGAACGAAAGAATATTTAAGTCTGGATGTGTAATCACATTCCATACTTAAATCGAAGCATCAAGGATTTTTCATACAAGGATTGGGCAATTTGGTTGTTGTGCTTGGAACGTTTGTGAAGAAGTCGTGCATAATCCCTGCATCTTGTCGTAACTACTTGCAGTTTCAGTCGTGAGTGAGGATTCCACGTCAAGCGTTCGTCGATATCCAGTCGGTACCTTTGTCCGCAGTGGGGAGCGGAATATTTATTATTTAAGTTAAGGAAGGGACGTCTTTTAACGTAGAGTGAAGATAATGTCGGAGGATTTTCTGTGTTAAATTTTATTATTTTCTTTTCACACCAAGTCACTAGTTGTGTGAAGCGTTGTTGGAGTTTTCGATTGGAAATGACAGGATCGGAGTTACTAGAGAGGATCAATGTCTGTGTCGTGGTTTGTGGATGGAATGGAATGTCAGCTGTGTACACCTGGTATTGTAGTGTAGGGGCCAGATCTATTAAATTCTAATCTATTAAAACTACATTCTAGAACTCCCGTAAAAGATATACTTCTTTAAGGACTTTTATAACGTTATTATACTTATCCTGAAAATTTCATCCTATGGTCTTAGGGCTAATTTCTGGAATGGTTTTAACCTTATTTGAATGTTTGTGTCAAATCGTTACAGTTAAATACCGTCAATCTTTTAATTTCATTTTGAATGTACCTCAAGGCTATATTGGCCCACTCTTTTTTTTACTTTTATTAATGACATATCAACCTGCCACACAAACTCTTGAATACCTGTATGACAGTTACGAAAACCAAATTGATGTTCAGGGATTACATTTGGATAATTTAAGATTATAAGCAATTTTTTTTAATATGTGCTTTTATAAAATTCACCTAAAATGGGAAGTATTTTTTATATCTGTTAAACAATTGCAATATTAAACAAATTGGTAAGAACAAAACTATTAAACTTGATATACATATGATATACTTATAACGTACTAAAATTTAAATGCGATTGAAAAAGGATAAAACAAGAAAATTGCGGCTTTTTAGTGGCTGCAATAACGTACAAACGATAAAATCCGAAGTAGTAATGAATTTTTAAGTAGAACCCCGGAAATAGGAAAAAACCAAAACAAACTCGCTAATCCAGCCCGAATATTTATGTGTTTTGATTGCAATAAAATAGTATTCAAAGGCCCCGAAATGGTACTTAAAATTAATCCGAATTGTTTTGACCTACTTTACTGAAAGGTTCTTTTGGTTTTTTTAAACATTTATATTACTAATACCATTTAATACGATTTTGTATACTATTTTTATATCCTACATAAAAAATAACAAATCGGCTGACATATAACCTTATTATAATACACATAACCTTATACAAATAACATAACCTTAAAATCCATGCCTAATAAAAACAGCAAACCATATTTAAAATAAAATAATTAAATAACTTAATTTTTTCGGTTCTTAAGGTCCAATTGACAAGAACGTTCGGACAAGATTCAACATTGTTCGACCTAGTATCCCCAAAAAAGGTTTATTAAGACCGTAGTCCCACGTCTGTAAGTTCTCCTTGTAATCAGAAAATTTTAAATAATTGAAAGTTGTAAAGGGGAAAATTCTACAGATGGATTTTAAATGAGTTCTCACCTCTGTACTGCCAGAGCTAAAGTCAGCCAAATTGAAGCTGTGTGAAAAAGAGCAGGTATGACTTCGTTCATGTAATTCCATGCGTAGCAAGCTCCAACCGGTGACAGCGGCTTGTAATGGTTTCCAAAGGTGTACATGTAGAAGAGCCACGGTGCCGGAAACAGCAGGGTGAACATATCGGTTAGAGCCATTGCCATGAGGACGGCGTTGGTCGGTGTTCTCATATGCCTTTTCGACAGGACGACGACTATGAGGGTGTTGGCGACTATGGTGATCAACAGGAGGAATGGCATTATGTAGCCGTACATAGGCTGGGCATATTTTATAGGAAGCTCTTTTGTGATATTCAGGTACTCGATTGTGACGATCGTTTCATTATAAGTTATGTTCAAACTGGCATTATAGCCAATATCACTTGGGTAAATGTCAGTTGTCAAAATTTTCAGCCCGTCCACCTCCATAATTATCCCTGAAAAATAAATTAACGCATATTAAAAAAACGTTTATGTCAATTTCATTGCCAAATTTACATTAAAAAAATAAATAAAATAAAACATAGCATGTAATCGTAAAATGTTTACCGCCTCTGCTTTACTACCGACCTTAAAATTTATGGCCTTTGAATCTTGGCGAATATAAAAGTTCCCTTTCTTCTGATTTCTCGTTCATTTCGCCTAATTAATCTTTATAATTTATTAGACATTTTTTGAAACAACGTATTGGGGTAACTAATGTTTCTAATTGCATTATAAAATAACAACAATTCGAATAAACTACTTAAAGAAAAATAATACAAACAACTTATTTGCTAAATAATTAATGAACAGAACCTTGTTGAACCAGGTTTGAAAATCTGTCTTTAAAAATATACATTATATTTCTTTTAATTACTTACACAATTTGCTTTATAAATTCACGTTTTTTCTTTATTTATCTATAGCAATTAATTTTTAGTTTTTAAAAATGGCCTGCATTTTACCTAGTTTTTACAAGTATCCTTTTTATAAATATTTTGACAATTTCAAAAATTTTAATGCTCGTGTCTATTTAAATTTATGCGTTTTTCTGCCTAGAATATTTTAGCTTGGTATTGAAAAACTTGACTTTTACTAGTTTGTAGTAATTGATAGTTTCACAGTGCACGACCATTTCTGTACTAAGTAGAATGTGGCTGAGAATCCTCACTTCTCATTTTTTAAAATTTTCTCGATATATATCTCTTTAAAATATACTTCAGTAGCCACCATTTTCTTTAGAGTTTTCTCCCTTTCATACTCTCTCCGTTTGTATTTTTGCTAGTTTTGTTTTCCTCCCACTCGTTCTCATTTTTCTCTCTTTTCTCACTCTGTTAACCCATCTTTCTCACTATCTCCTACTCTCTCTTTCTTTTATCTTACTTTCTTTGCTCATTTTTCTTTCTCTCCTTCCTTTTACTTCTCTCTCACTCTCTCTCTCTCTCACTCTCTCTCTCTCTCTCTCTCTCTCTATCCATTATCTTTCACTCTTTTTCCCCGCTCTGACTCGCTTGTTTTCTTTTTTCTCTTATCTCTCACTCTCTTGACCAATACCTCTCTCCTCTCTCTGACTCGTTCCTTTTCTTTTGTCAGCCACTAACTCACTCACTGGTTCTCTATTTCTCTCTCTCACCCCCTCTCTCTTTCTTATTACCCTTTCTCTTTTTCCATCTCTCTCATTTCGCTGACATATTCGTTTTCCCCATTCCTCTCCCTGTCCTCTCTCGCTCTTGCTTTCTCCGTGCCCGTCTGTCTCCCTGTCCCTCTATCCTTCTCTCTCTCTCCCCCCGCTCACTCTCTAACTCTTTCTCTATCTCACACTCTTTTTTCTCACACCGACTCGCTTGTTTTCTTTTATCTCTCACTCTCTTGACCAATACCTCTCTTCTCTCTCTGGCTCGTTCCTTTTCTTTTTTTCAGTCACTAACTCATTCACTTGTTCTCTCTTTCTCTCTCTCTCTCTCTCTCTCTCTCTCTCTCTCTCTCTCTCTATCTATCTATCTATCTATCTATCTATCTATCTATCTATCACAATATTCTCTCTCTCCCCCTCTATCTCTTTCTCCCTCTCTCCCCCTCTATCTCTTTCTCCCGCTCTCTGTCTTCTCTCTCTCTCTCTCTTTCTCTCCCTCTCCTCTCTCTCTCTTCTCTTCTCTTCTCTTCTCTTCTCTCCCAATCTCTCTCTCCTCTCTCTCTCTCTCACTTCTCTCCCTCTCCCCCCTTTCTCTCTCTCTTTCTCTTTCATCATTACTAGCAAAAATCAATGTTCAAACTTTCTAGCAAAGAAGGAAGATATGGTTGATGTTCGGTTACGGACAAAACTTCAAAGATTAAAAATCTTTAATAATTTAATAAAAATATTTGATTTTTAATCTTTGAAGTTTTGTCCAGCTAAAATCGTTGAATATATATATATATACATTTGTTCGTAGAGCAAAAAATCGTAGGTAGCCACGATAAAAAGAAGTTTATCTAAGTTAAATGACTTTTGTGTTTAAGTGCTTTTGTGTTTTTTCAATAGTATTATTTGTGGGATTGTAGAGAAAAATCAATTCAAGGTGATTGAGAGTATTGGTAATTAGGAAACTTAAATAATCAATTACATTAGACCTATATCAATGAAGCACTGAAGAGAAGGGCAAATAGAAAGCAAAAAGACGATCGTCCACAATCGAAATATCGACATAAATCGGTGGACAACGGATAAAACAATACAAATCCATTCGTCGGGTTAATAACTATTATTCATGAAGTTGATTACAACCAATTTATCGGGCAGTTAAGCCGGACCAAAGTCCGACACAATTATCTTCAATTAATCCATCGCAAAAAATTGTCCACTGCTTGTTTACGTTCGCACACTTCCTGGGATGAAGAACGATGGGTTCTAACCACGCAGCAAAAAATGAATTTAAACAATAGGCTGAAAATAGGCAGGCAAAGGTGGACAAACAAAGATTTGACGAAAATGGAAGAAATTATCCGTTTAAATAATTTATAATTCTTTGACATAAATTGATCGCACCCTTCGTTCCAACATATTTTGATTTCATTGTATTGTTTGATAATTATGGGCAAAAATACTCGAGGTAAATAAAGACAAAACACATGGAATGAATTTCATTTCAATGGTTAGAATAATCGCGAAAACTCCCCAGTTTAAAAGTTGGAAACGTGTTACTCCAAAAGCTGAAAAGGGTCGTTTTCTGATTATATCCAGGCAGGTTTTTCTTAATCCAAAACTAGAAATTAGGCTTTCCGACCTCAATCGGATTGCAGCGGTTGTCTCAGCCGTCGCGAGATTAAATCGTGTGCTGTCACAGCGAGAAAATTTTGTTAAACAAATTATTTCATAAACGAATTTGCAACTTAATCTAGGCTTACCTTTTCGTCAATGCTTTTTGAAATATTCTTGCGAAAGTGGCGGAGGAGGTTGAGCGTGGAATAATCTTCCGCTTCGTTAAAGAATGTAGTCGCTGGTGGCTTCAGGCGTTTTCCCATTTTATTATCTAAAAAAAAACATTAAATTGTTACTATATATTTTGCGATTTCGTTGATAAATATCGGTTGCAACCAACGCTTCCATTTTGATCAATGACAAAATGCCAGAGAAATATCGAAATTCTGAAATCCATCTTTAACCTTATATATTATTAATAAATTACCCAGCATTCATTTCTTTAAAAAAGTCGCAAACTATTTATATTGAATCGGGACCTTGAGTATTCTGTTCAAACTTAACTCCTTACAAATATATGACGGTAATAAAAAATACATTTAATGTAACCACTCAACTTACATAGTAACTACAACTGAGAGACAAAAATGTGGCCACCCTAATTTTTTTAAAAATAAATGATTGCATTAAGTCAAAATTTAAAATTTTTATTTTTGTTAGTTATTCAGATATCGTGAGATGCGGTCGGGTGTGATGTAGGTTTCAGGAAAAACATTTTCTTTATCGTGCCAACGTTTCGATCTTTTATTGAGATCATCTTCAGGGCTCAAAGTGTTTGTCTTCTGTGTAATTGTGGCATCCTTGCGTGTCGTGTTGAGAGTGCCCCCGACCGCATCTCACGATATCTGAATAACTATCGATTAACTGTCACTAATCTCTACACATTTATTTTTGTTGTTTATTCGATATTTTTAAAGAAAAATATAGATAAAGCAAAATGAAAAATTAAACTCTGTAAAACAATTTTACCAAAAATTCACTAGTTTTCGTGGTCCGCTTGACCAATTAATATCTTTCAATTAATTAAGGTTTTTAGTTTTTGAGATCAAAAAATTCAAAAGGTGGGGTTGAGATAGGAAGTTAAGGTCCGAGTGGATCGAAGTCACGATAGCTCAGCAGTAGAACAGCGTCGTTTCTAGCCGAAGATGGTGGGTTCGAATCCCGCTTGGGACACTGACTTTTTTACATCAAAAACCTTAATGAATTTACGAAAATTTTGCTATAGAAACTATAAAGAAAATATAATAAAATATATAAAAATATCACTATGGGGTATTTCTTGCTCTTACGTTGACCACCGTTTGCATTCGCCGTGGCATCGATATTATGAGGTGTGAGACAACTAATCTTTAGAAATCCTATTGGGTTGTCCGGAAAATAATGCAGGATTTTAAGTTTTCATTAAAAAAAATCTATATAAAATATTCTGTTTACGTTTACAGGATTACTC
>NW_019393090.1:0-10685 GCF_000648675.2 Cimex lectularius
TTCTATTCTACAAAAAACATATTCTTCCAGTAAAACTCAATCATGTAAGGCCAGTAATAATTTCAATTTACTATAAAATTCAAATTGACGGCTTACTTAAAGAAACTAGTTGAAATATCTCGAACGCAAAAAAACTTTCTCTAAATATTCAAAATCATGTATCTAATAGTTAAGTAACTGACCTCCAGCTGTTCAGGCATTTTATTACGCGAACTCTTTATACTTCAGTACATGCTATAATGCAATTTTATTGAAAAATTAATTCAAAGCATAATATTTAACTTCCTCTTGTTCGACATACCGCCGGTTTTATAATCAATACTGGTACTCATACTTTCTCGACAACTTATATAACTTCTTCACTTCTCAAACGTCTTGTGTCAAATTCAGCCCTCGAGTTGAATGAAAGTTGTAATAATTATTTTCCACCTCTTTTAACCTTCTTTCAGCCAAAATTTTAATTTATGACCATCACTTCTCCAATCCTACTCGCTTCCTAATTTAACTTTCTTATCCATATTTTACAATATAGATTTGGACTATATCCTCTAGAAACACTACGCATTGTCTGGAGAAAAAGGGGCAGATTTAATTTAAAAGATATAAACAGGTTATCTTAAAGCAACGAAGTAGATTTTGTAGTATTTCTGCATGGAGCCAGTAAATTCAAAATCAATAGGGCTTCTGGAACAACTTAATGAGTGCAAACCATGAAACGCAAATATTAACAAAGATTTGGTTCAGCTACTATGTGCCTTACTTCCGAAAAAGATCGCGACGTCTGGGATTTAAGTGGTGTATGTGCCTTCCTCTATTTTGCATAATTGAATTAGTATCTGTAAATTGTTAATCAATGTGGGATATTTGGCTTTTACTATACCACAGTTGTTGAACTCGAAATGGACGACAATATGTGTACGATCTCGAACAAGCTGTATAGTGCAAAAAAATCGGCCAAATTTTTGTTTCTGCTAATTTGTATCGTCCTTTCACAAAATGATGAAAGCACACAATATATAGAAATCAGTTGTTAGGACGTCCAGGAAATAAGGAGGGAGTGCCAAATACCCATACCTTATTTTTGTAGCATTATTTTATTCTGGTTGACCAAAGAAGGATATTATCACGTAAAAAATAATCTTATCTGGTGTACTACTATGTAGAACACGTTTAAAGTTAGTAGTGATTACTTCCACAAAGTACAATCTTATTTTCTCTTAAGCGTTAGGCTTTTAAGCTGGGAGTAGCAATACAGTGACAAATTTTATTCTTGAGTGAAAAGTGACGAAACTACCGTATACAGTTCTTAGTTTAGAAAAAAAATGTAAAAATGCGATATACGACAATTCTGTCCAGGAGAGCCTAGTATGGTTGAGATACTTAGTCTATGGGTTACATCTGTCTAATTCTATTGTACTTTCATCAAGAACGAGTTTTTCCATTTGGGCAGTGTCTTCAGCTGTTTCTTGCTTGTTTTGGGTCTATGAGAAATCATCCAACGTTTGTTCTTTACTCGTTTTTTCCATATTTTAATACAGAACCTTTTACTAGCATCGGAAAACTTTGACCGCTGTTAGTTTAAGCAAGTCAACCCTTTTGGCATTCATATCAAATTTCTTCAGCTGTCGTCTTCCTCCTTTCTTCGGAAAGTTGAGAACCTCGGTTTCTTGGGATATTTTTGTTGCAATTCGTAATATGAAACGAGGTGAAATGACTGTATTGACATTGGATAACATAGTCCAATCCATAGTTATTTAAAAATATAATTACATACATAAAAGAGTCAAGTAATGATTTAATAATATTTTCAAGCATAAGGATGTTATGACAACCTAGTATTATGCAAATATCATTCAATTATCGACTTTCTATTAAATCTTAAGTGTAGTGAGAAAGAAACTGTTTTACAAGTTTCCTTTTCTGGTTTTGGTGAAAAATTACAACCGAATCGAGAAGAGACCTGACTAGTAAAGTTAAGGTTTTCGTTGTGTTTTTTCCCTTTTTTCTCTATCTATCTCTAATAAGAGGCCGTGTAATAATCACGTTTGAAAAGAAAATTCACAACTACTGACTGCCCTATTAAACCCACCTGCAATTTACTTGTCTTTCCCGTGAGGAAGGCGGATAGATAAATCGATGCATAAACTTCCCATTACCCTCGGGGATCAGACTGGTTTTGATTGTTACACGTGTTTGGCAGCCGGCCGAGGCCTTCACTCTTCGAAATCAGCGGCGAAGTTTATTGGGCCTTTCCCGTCGGCCTTCGGATAATGGAATACCCTCCCCCGAACGTCTCCAGAGACTTCTGGCCAATGCGGCAAAATGATAAAAGTCCGTCCTGAACACAGTGAAAAGAGATACAAATAATATTTTGACCCGGGCGTTCTGCTTGTTGTGACGTCTCTTACAGAGTTAAGCAGAAAGAGGGAATATCATTTTGTTTATCTTAAATTTGGCATGTTCTTCTTTTTTATATTGTTCACTCACTCACTCTCTTTCTCTCTTTCTTTATCTTTCTCTTTTTCTCCCTCTCTCTCCCTCTCACTCACTCACTCACTTTCTCACTCTCTCCCTATCTATCTATCTATCTATCTCTATGCCTCAATCTATCTTTCTATATCTTTCTCTGTTTCTTTCTACTGTCCTAGGTCTCCTTTCACTTGTTCTTTATCGCGCTCTCAATCACATACTAGACAATTAAGCAAGCTTCCTCGGAATTTCTTCTCGTTCTGTTGTTCACTTATTCTTCCTCTCTTTGCCCTGCCGGCAATATTTCTCTATCTCCTCTACTCTCTCTTTTTCTATGTATTTCTACCGTCCTTGATTTCCTTTTACATAGTCTTTATCGCGCTCTCAATCTATGTATCTATCTTTTTCTCTATTTCTTTCTACTGTCCTAGGTTTCCTTCACTTGGTATTTATCGCGCTCTCAATCAAGCCACACATGCTGGAATAGAAGACAAGCATCCTCGGAATCTCTATAACACTGATTTTATAATCCCAACAGTAATAAGATAATTAGAACGGACCATCTCACTCGATATTTTCTCTCTAGCTTTGTCTCTTGTCCTCCGTTAAATTGCGACGAAACAAACTGTAAAGATTTGCCGAGTAGATAAATTTTACTTAATTCATAGAGCATAGAGTTACTTATACTCAGTTCATAGAGCACTTCAATGGTAATTTATATTAATATTTATTTGGAGGTCGTAAGATGCGGTCTGGTGTGACGTAGGTTTCAGAAAAACATTTTCTTTGTCGTGCCAACGTTTCGATCTTTATTGAGATCATCTTCATGGCCGGGGATTTATAAACATACTTTAAATTTTACAAATACATGTAGGATGTGAAAAAAATGAATTTATACAATACTAGAAAATTTCAGATTCAATCAAAGTATTTGTAGATATGTCATTCTTCTGTGTCGTGTTGAGAGTGCCAGTGAGATACTGATGTTTTAACACACAAGAATGACACATCCACCCGGAAAACAAACACTTTGAGTGAGTGAAAATACTTTGATTTAATCTGAAATTTTTTAGTATTGTATAATTTTTTTTTTAATATAAAATTTTCTAGCATTGTATAAATTCTTTTTTTTAATCTAAAGCTTTCTAGTATTGTATAAATTCATTTTATTTATTTATTTTTTTAATCTAAAATTTCTAGCATGGTATAAATTCATTTTTTCACATCCTACTTGTATTTGTAAAATTTAAACACTGTTTATAAATCCCAGGCCCTGAAGATGATCTCAATAAAGATCGAAACGTTGGCACGATAAAGAAAATGTTTTTCTAGAGCCTACGTCACACCAGACCGCATCTCACGATATCCAAATAATCATTAACTAACAGTCACTAACACCACAAAACTCTGTTTAATATTTCAATTAATTATGTAAATCTTAAAGGTGCATTATCACGTTAATAGAATACAGAAATTCTTAATTTTTTTGTTAAATTTTATGTTAAAAACCGAAATCATTATGCCTGACAAATTAAATTATGCGTAGTCAGCAAAGAGGTTTTTTTGTATGTATAAAATAATCAGAGAGGATATAAACAAATTAAAACGGCGCACGAGTTTTAGCAAAAAATTAAATGTCATTTTGTTAACTAGCGTTATTAACAATTACAATTAATTAAGGTTTTTAGTTTACCCACGATCTTCGGCTAAATACGCCGCTGCTCTACCACTTGAGCTATCGTGACCGCGATCCACTCGGACATCAACTTCCTATCTCAACCCCACCTTATGAGTTTTCCCTCCTTTTTGCCATTTTTCAAATGTCGTATAATCGGTTTGGATTCTCGACAATTGAAGTTGATTTCCGAGTGGATCGAGGTCACGATAGCTCAAGTGGTAGAGCAGCGGCGTATTTAGCCGAAGATCGTGGGTTCGAATCCCGCTCGTGCCATTGACTTTTTTTCATCTCAACTAAAAACCTTATTTAATTGTAATGATTTAATTGGTCAAGCGGACCACGAAATAAGTGAATATAAGTTATTAACAATTTTGAATGAACTGATAACAATACAAATATTTATAATTATTCGTAAGTTGTGTTACAAATAATATAAGAATATGTTTTTTCTTTATGTATATAAATTATTCAAGACTTTTAATGGATAAATCATATAACTACAGGGGAGAATAAGGGTTTTTTATTGGCGAAATTCTTCATTGGCTTTGAGAAATTCTCATTTAAAACCACCCCTGGTATAAACTAACTTTATAACAAGGCTGGCAATTGTTACAAATGAAACGGGATTAAGCCATAATTCACTTTTTTCACACAGAAACTTTAATACAAAAACTTAATTATGTCAAGTGTAAGAAGAGTAATTTGTATTAATAGAATTAATGATTTTGCTAATATTTTGCGTCGATTGCCGCTACAAAAAAGCTATGAAATATAACTTACGTAAAAAGTATAGTTTGTTATTTCCTTTAAAACTCAACAATCTAGGCACCATTGCAAATTAATAAAATTTTCCCACTCACTCATGTATAGTTTTCAAGATTTCGAAATCCAATATATAAGCAGAATACAAATAGATTAACTCTAATGAACTTCCCTTCGTGATTAACGAATACAGCAAAAAATGTATTATCTTATCATGTTTTTATTTTTCTTTGTTTTGGCAATTGCTATAAACCACTTGTTTAAACAAATAAATCATTATCTTATCTTCTATAATAGCCTTTCCGTTTTTACTTCAATTTCCCAGAGTTTCCAAAACTGTGAATATTTAAGACGCTATGAGTCGTAAAATAAGCTTGAAACAATAACAACAACAAAGAAAAATGCAAAACTGAATTTATTTATTGTTGGTTAAAGGGAGATTAAATTTATTTTATTTTATTATTATTATTATTATTTTCATAATTCATTCGCCAAAAGTAGAGAAACAAATTACAAAATAATACGACGGGCTTGAAAGAACACCTCCAAATACAATAAATTATACAATTTTGTACTCAATACACGATTAAGCTTATCCCTACATAGCACAACAAATATCAAGTACGGTAGAATATTAGATTACGGTGTTGATTTAGGGTAAAATTTTAAAAACAAGGAGCTGATCGATTTTATTCACAAACACGCTTTACGGCTAATCCAATTAAAAAAACCTCCGAAATTTGCTGTTTAGAACACACAAAAATTGGAAGTTAGTTTTACTCAGAACTATCTTTGTTGATCAACTAAACCCTATTATTAATTATTTGCTTTATTTTATTAACTCTAATTAGCGGAATCAATATTTATCTTTGTTTTGGGAGTGCAGTCTGTCTTTACCCAACTACAGTTTATTTGACCGAAGTTTTGTAAGATTTAGGTGTGCTTATTTTCCTTTCGTTTTTTAAATTTTATTTTTTTTACCATACCCTAGTTTTTAAATTAAAATGTAAACATTATTTATGGTTATTTTTCCCTTTTATTTTCGTTTCAATAAGTAATTTTAATTGTTTTAAATTTTACAAAGATAATCAGAAAAGAATTGTACTAATTAAGCTCTCCCGAGTAACATTTGTATTATTTTTATTTTAATCAATTCAAATGTAAAACAAGAGCTTTCAAGTTCCACCTTATGAAAGGAAGTAAAATTTCTGAAACGTCACCTTATAAACATATGTATTGTGTACAAACTGGAAGTTCTGACAGTATTTCCAAAACAATTATCAATATTTCAAAACATACATCACCTCTTAATTAAATCAATATGTTCTAAATGAATTTTATATAAGCAAAAGTTATGTATTTACAAACTTTACTAGGAATATAAATCGTTCAATCAACCTAGTACTTCTAATCAGGCTCGTTTTTATTTGCAAGACGTGATTCACCATTTTGGTAAGACTGTCCAAAAACTGCGAGAATATACAGACGAGGTTGATCGGAAATTAACTAAACTACAAATAATTAGGACCAGGGTGTCCCGTAAACAGACCTCAATACTTCAGGAGGTTGTTCTACATGTCAAATCGAACTAAAAAGCCCCTATTTTCCAAAGCCTGATTCTGAGTTGTCGGGATATTTCATTCTTCATGTTACTTTAACTTTTCACACCTCCGTTCCATAAAGATCCCCTTTTTTCCTGAAATGTTAAGCCTGCTATAAATTTGATAACATCGATAGAAGGACAATTCAAAACCCTATGAGATTCATTCATTTTTTAAATTGTAACCTTAAGCAAACAAAGCAAAATGAAAATTTAATTCGAGGCAGAATTGTCTTTGGATTGAGGAAACACCCCACCTATGACCACAACATCGACCATCAAATTAGCATAATTACAAATGATGGTCGTACTATCAATTATCTAAAAGCTAAACATTTGATTTTTCGTTCACAAACGGTTAAAAATTATTACCACCAAGCAAATATGGATTAAATTAATACTTTTATTCCATACATTCGTCATTGAGAAACCATAAATAATTACATAAGTCGTGATGCATTGGCTTTTAGGTTTTGCACGAAAAAGGTTTGATTTATAATATTGAGGGTGATGTTGTTATCTAAGTGGTTTTGACTATCTGTTATCTACTCCCGTCGTAAAGTTTAGAATGAAGGTCTTTAACTTAATATTGGGAAGATGTCAAAAGGGAATGTTGTTAACAGCGTGCATGCATAAAACATTGAGTTCAACAACAAAACCGAGTACATCTTCCCTTGCAAATATCTTGTTAATTGCCGTCTTAAAAGGATAAAAGTTGTTTGTCTCTCCTGGTTTAATAATATGCAAATGTGAAGCCCCCAGTCGGAAGCTTGTACCGCGACGCAGTGTCGCCGCCAATGCTGAAATCGACCCTCTCGTTTTCCAATGGACGGGACCGTGTTTCTGCGGCAGATTGTCATGGTCTCCGTTTCTCGAAAAGCAGTGCGAATCGCAAGTGGTTTTCGCGTGCTCTAACCCGGCTGAAACGCGAAAAGAAGTGGTAATGATCCAAGGCAAAAACTGTTGCGAATCAAAAACGGAGTGAGTGACCCGAGGGTGTTGAACTCCCTCTTCATTACCTCCCTCCAGAGGCCTTACGGGTTTTATGTCATTGAATCGACTCACTAGAGGGGGGCCTCTTATCTTTTTACATACCCAAAAAATGACTCTTAAAAACAGTCCTTTAATCGTGGTAAGAGCTGAATTATACAACACATTTATCTCTATGATTTTAACGATAACAAACAAAATTTCCTTTTCAATTCACATCGCTACAAGGGCGTGAAATTGTTGCAAGCAGACTCTCAGTATGCAGCGTGACCCGTGAACAGACGTCAAAACTTCTAGAATTTACCCTACATGTCATATTGGACTAAAAAAAGTAATATGTCCAAATTCTGATTCTCAATTGTATTCGAAATGTTTACCTTTTGAGAATACTTCGAACTTCTTTAACTTTATTCCATAAAGTTCCTTTTATTTAATATTTTTCATACTGTAACTTTGGTTACACCAGTACAAATAGCCTGTTTAACTTTACGCAAACAAAATGCGGAATACGGAAGTAAAATATGCCAGGAAACTATGTCAGACTTTAAATTTAAATTTTAGAAGCTTTTGGTTTTTTCTTATGTTCAATTTTGTACTAGTCTTTTTGTTTAATTTGTATTACTTTTATTATTTTTGAATACAAGTTTCAAAAGACGAAA
This sequence comes from Cimex lectularius, assembly GCF_000648675.2. Classification (NCBI taxonomy): domain Eukaryota; kingdom Metazoa; phylum Arthropoda; class Insecta; order Hemiptera; family Cimicidae; genus Cimex; species Cimex lectularius. The sequence continues at coordinate 8,159 of NW_019393090.1, forward strand.
TAATGCAGTAAAATATGTCAAGAACTTGTCGGACTTGCCTAAGGCTTTTGGTTGGGATAAAAACTGGTGTCACGGGCAGGATTCGAACCCACGACTTTCGGCTGAATACGCTGCTGCTCTTACCACTTGAGCTATCTTGACTTCGATCCCCTCGGACACCTATACGGAAACAAGTGGGAAAATTCAAACGGTTGTAGATCAAGATGAGGTGTTGGTGTCCGTATCGAAGTAACGACGAAGGTCCTTGGTTCGAATCCCATCGCAACCAAAAATCTTAGATAAAAATTGATTTCGAAAAGTATTAAGGTTATAACTGTACATAAATTTAGAAATATTTATGATAATAATCACAACAATAAAACAAACAAACAATTTAGAATGAATTGAAACAATTTGAAATATGTATTAAAACTAGATAATTATCAATTATATTTATGATGCTAACGATCAATTACATTAATGATAATAATAACATTTGCTTAAGAAATTTGTTGTTTTGGGTTAAAACTGAATTTGGCATAATTAGTTCTATGGGAATCGATGGGAAACGTTATTTGACTTCTGGAATCATAAGGAGGAACATAAAAGTTAATTCGGTTAAACAGTAATAGGCAACTTTTCGAATAATAACAACAAAAGTCTTTAATGGTGTAAATTACAAGAAAGTATAAAATTGTTTATAAATTTAATACTGAAATCTGTATGAGAATTAGGTATAAAACTGGGGTTCAACCAAAATTTTCAATTTTTGCAGCATCCAGATTCTACAAATATAAAACCTTAGGTACAGTGAAAGCATTTGAGTTTATATTATTACATAGAATGGACGGAATCGTCTAACATAAATTCATAACATCATACTTGAAAACGTAGGAATAACTATTCCAAATGATCCAAATGTTACCTTGTAAATTAATTATATTAGTTTCAAAGTCTTGATGAATGGAATATAGTCCTCTAAACTCGGTAAAGGAAATGTTTTCTTTTCACTCAGCCTTGGCTCTGATTTTTAATATAAAATATTTTATTTCACATTTATCTACATTATACAGTTTGTTTTCTAATCCTTTGCATTTTTCCTTCAATACCTTGCCTCATAATTGAAATGTATGGTCATATTAACAGCCCATTTTTACCAATGATCATCAAGAGAGGTTTCAAAGGTTTCATGGCGGATTATGCTTTATGAAACTGCTTAAAATGTTAATTGTTTGGAATTCAAAAATAAATTTATGCTTAAAGTTTGCAAGTCCTTTACGAAAGCTAACATGTTGTTCAGGCTACTTCAATTTTTTTATTATTATCTGATTTTGTTAACGTGCGAAATGTATTTTGCCTGTCCAAGGCCATTGTTTCATAAATGAAGCAACCGTCTTTTGTGGTTTTTATGCAGAAATTGTTATATTAAATTAACATAAGTGGTTCGTTTAATTAAAACATTGAAAAATTTTGGACCCTTTTCTTTCGTTTGTTTCCCCTCTGAAACACTTGTTGCTTTAGGTCAGTTCGCAGTTTTATGTTCTAGGAAAAAAATGTAATTTGCAGCTATTCAAAGTCAAGTAGTATAATGCCTTGTGAAAAAGGCCTGCTGTCTATAAACTGAAACTGCTATAGAAACAATTAAATGTCCTCAACCACCGTCCATGAAAAATCTATGTAAACGACAAGGGAATTGTTGAGTGTAAAATGTTACGGGTCGTGGGTGAGAAAGAGATGTGGGGCAATAACGCCTCCACTCGTGTTTGATCGACGATAAATCTGGACAAAACAACACTGTATAGCCCGGATTAAAGAGAGGCCGAGAGGCCCATCTCCCCTGATGTTACGCCCTTATTTCTTCACCCCAAGCTTTTCTTCCGACTTCTGGTTTTAAAAGGGCTATCAATTTCATTAGACGAGAAACAACTTGGCGAACTTTATGAATTAATAATTACTTTTTATCCTTAATCCCGTGACTATGGCTTGTCTCATAATTAAAACTCCTACGGAGGATGGGATCTCAACATTGCTCTTGGCTAATTGGGGAATAACAATGATAAGCTGTGGCAACTGCAAAATAGTATATTTTCTATTAATACTTAATCACTGTTTATCGCCAATTAACATTTATGCATTTTCCCCCCAGTAAAAATAGTTGAGCTTAAGAAAAGCCAATTGAAACTTAGATTATAGAGTGTTACATATACATAATAATGATAGGTTTGTTACTTCCCATAAAATACACTATCACAAATGGAAACTAATTTTTATTATTAAAACGTTCTTCTTTACACCTAATAATAAGACTGACATAAGTATTGATTTTACAAGACTTTTTTTTTTTTTTTTTTTTCAAAAAAATATATATGAAACAGTTCCTGGACTGACTGACAGACGACGCCCAGACCAAATCGCTGGATCTAAAAGGCTGATATGTGTATATATATATATTTAGAAATCGTGAGATGCGGTCTGGTGTGACGTAGGTTTCAGAAAAACATTTTCTTTATCGTGCCAACGTTTCGATCTTTATTGAGATCATCTTCAG
>NW_019393091.1:0-5427 GCF_000648675.2 Cimex lectularius
ACCAATTAAAAATATTGCATATTTACCCTTTGGAGCTGGTCCTCGAGTTTGCATCGGTAAATATCAACTAGTCATATATATTCTCTTCCGTGATTTAAAAAAATATAATTTCCTTTTATCAATTTTTTTAAGGAATGAGGTTTGCCATAATGGAAATGAAACTTGGCTTGTCGAAAATAATAGAAAATTTCTCCATAAAACTAGGGGAAAAAGCAAAATTCCCTGTGGAATTTAATAAAAGAAGCTTTTTTTTGTCAGCATCTCATGGCTACTTAAAAATGACAAAGATTAAAAGTAATATACATCAATAAAGCATAAAAGGTTTTTAATCATAAAATAACAAACCCCTTTCTAAAATCGTATAAGGTTGATTATTACGTATGTGGATGTGCGTGTTTTATCCGTTTTAAACATACAGAAATATGTAAACTTGTTATAATTCTGTGGAACTATATATTAGTCATAATGAAATAATTATTCAGATTTCGTGAGATGGGGTCGGGTGTGATGTAGGTTTCAGAAAAACATTTTCTTTATCGTGCCAACGTTTTTCTGAAACCTACATCACACCCGACCCCATCTCATGATATCTGAACAACTATCGATTAACGGTCACTAATCTCTGCACATAATCAAATAACTTATGTTTAACTAGTTAATCAATAAAATAAAATATTTTAATTAATGTTTATTAAAACCTATATTTAATACTCATTTGTTATACTTTCAATGTTTTATCTTTTTATTTCATGTCATCAGTTTATTATGTTCTGAAAACAGGTTTCTTTATGGACAGCAAAAACTATACAAATTATAAAACAGCTTTCTGTGAGATAGAACAATCATTCAAAATGGATATGTACAATAAATTTATAACTAAGAGTTGTTAGGATGACTGAAAGGTAGTACAATATACTACGTAAGTAACTACTCAATAGATTACACAAAATAAATGAAATCGATCTTTCCCTCTGTTCACAACTTGATTTAAGCATTAATTTTTCCAGTTATATAAACGAATATTAAAGCACTATCAAACAATAATATAAAATACGATCAGTCGGAAAGAGAGGGAGGGAGGGAGAAAGGGAGAGAGAGAGTGTGTGTGAGAGAGAGAAGGACAGAGAGTGGATGTAAAAGAATGTATTTATATTTTTGAGTTTAATATTTTTTACATTACCTCTCTGATTTTTTGTTTTAAATTTAATATGATTTTAAATGAAATTTGTGGAGCCGAGCGCGAGGTAAGTTTTGAAAAATGTATTTTTCTAAAAAAAATTAAGCTCAGGTGTGATGAAAATGAGGTGGGCTATATCGTAAATATTATAGAGTAGAAGTGCGTGTCTAGAGTAATTAACTAAGACAGTTTTTTTACGATCCACCACCCTTTTTCCTTCTCCTCTCACCGTCGTCTAATGTAATAAACATTACGCGGCCAAGTTAACATGTTTCTAATTTACACTTTTCACCCGTTCCACCATCTTCTCGTTTTTAACCGGCAACTTATCCCATTTCTTAAAAAGTTGTGCATACCACCTTACGTTAATTCCTTGAGACAAACTTAGAATGAAATGGAGAGAGAGACTTCGTAAGTCTACAGTTGGTGAGACAGTGTTCAAGCCAAGGTCCCGCCCCTCCTTTTTTTACTCATTTGTGTTCAACTTTCCCCGAGAGCTAATAAATCATATAAAAAGTGCTGGTTAATTACTTTGCTTGATAAAAGATCGGTTTTTTCTTTCCAAATTTGAATCATTATAATCCTTATCTTAAAAATAAAAGAGAGAACATAGCAAAACGCGTAATTACATTGTTGAAAACAAAGTGAATTATAAGTGGAAAAAATGCAACGTATATAGCTGCTCAAAATGGATAATTTAGATATGTTAAAATAAATCATACTTGACAAAGTTGCCCAAATGTTGATATTTTCAAACGCCCTCCTAACCATTTGACAAGTGGAAATAATGGCAAATAAACGCCACCAGTTTATTTATCCGACATATTTTTCACACATGGATAGCAGGAGTTTAAATGGAGTTGGTTTTATTAAGTTTACGAAATTTAAATTGACAAAAACTAAATCTTGCGAATAATTTTAAACTCATATTTCACTAGACATTTTATAAAATCAAAATTACGTAGGAAAAACCTTCTATTGAAACATATATCTGTTTTTCGGTAAACGGTTGAATGATCAGAGTACGCGGAAGACCTGACCCTTTATACCTGTGTAAATTATTTTATCTATAATGGAGTAATTAAAAACAAAAAGCTGATTGACAATAATTATAGCATTGTTAAAACGCCGTACGCTACTTTCATATTATTTACAGTTAATTAAGGTTCTTAGTTGAGATAAAAAAGTCAATGTCACGAGCGGGATTCGAACCCACGATCTTCGGATACATACGACGCTGCTCTACCACCTGAGCTATCGTGTCTTCGATCCACTCGGACACTAACTTCCCAATCAACCCCACCTTTTGAATTTTCCCTCCTTTCTTGACAGTTTTGCCACTTTTTATCTCACGTAAGAACCTTAATTAATTAAAAGATATTAATTGGTCAAACGGACCACGAAAACAAGTGAGTTATTTATATTTTTCACAGAGAGAAAAAAATTATCACGATAAAAATCACAAGGGTACAATTACAAGTCAGTCCGAGAAACGGTATACTTAGAACAGTGCATACATGGTAATTTTTAAGATGAATTTTCATTTCATTCCAATGATATAGACAATTCGTGTGTTATATGTTGATACCAAACGGTACAAAAAGTACAAATGGGCAATACTTTAGGTAAGGGTAGTTTGTTTTCCTCAAAATTGCAAAATATATACAGCAAAATTTCTAGAACTTTGTTTTTACCGAAAAAAAGCAAAAGGACCTACGAAAAGCAGACGGATAAATAAAATGTTCTCTGCTGGGTCGAGTTGTTAAAGTGGACGGTTCAACCTACAGGTGACGTTTAAAGTTTATGAAATTGAAGGTACACGAATCGTTCAAGTTTAGATAATTATTGATTGATAAAGTCAAGGTAAAAGTATTTAAAAAAACATAATATAACATTAGACATGTGCAACATAACATTAGAATGTGTAATTAAAATTTATAGTTAAAATTCTAACATTAATGCCATCAGGTCTTTTACAAATCGTGTACTTTCTTTAAAAAAAGTAGTACTTCCAAAGAGCAAAACCTTTTCATGATTTTTTTTCAATATTATTTTTTATTTACTAATTCGATCATTATTTCGTATACTTTTAAAAAGGGTTGTTATATCTTGTTTATGGTTCCGGGGTCGTATAACACACATTACAAATATTAACAAAGTCAATAACCGCCATCATTCGACTTATTGCCGTTCCATAAATATTCTGTGTATATTGGGCCCGTTTTTAAACTATATTTTTCATGTTTTTTTAAGTCTTAATTTCAATCGGAACGAGATCAGATTTCTCACTTAACGAACCATCCTTGAAATATCCCCACTATCTTCCATTCGACAATTGGGAGTGGCCAGTGCTCAGTGTTAGCTGGTTGAAATACGAAGGTTTTCGGCCTGCATGGAATTTCAGTGCGACTTTACATCAAAAACAATTTCAGGTAATTGAGATCAAACTTGTGAGTTAACTTTGAAAAAAAAAGGCACTCAAAATATAAAAACATAACAGAAAACATCACATGAACAGTCTTCACGGAATGAATGAGTTTTATTTATTTATTGGGGGAGAGCAAGCACATAGCATTTTCCTATCTTTTTAAGTTAGATTAAAAACACACTGATGGACAAATTTAACGTAACACTCAATTTATTTAGTTTACAATTAAATTCATCATCTTTCTACATTTGTTCGAAACGTTGAAGTGTAGTAGATGGAGGAGTTCAAAGTAAAAGTATTTAAGAAAATTAAGAAAACATAATATAAACATTAGAATAGGTAAAGCTTAAAGTTAAAAAAAGATTACGACTTTTAATCATAAGCTATAACTTTTAACATTTCAATAAGTATTACTTTTTGCAATATTAGTGTTATGTCGCAAGTCATAGTTCTGAAAAACTAAAACTAAAAACTTCTCCTACAAATGTCTCAAATGGGAATTCAACATATATGAACATATCTATTAATACATCACTTGTAGTTGTTAATACCAAATAAATGTAATTAAAAAAAAAAAAATTTAATTTTTTTAACTTTTAAAGACACTGATACAAACTGTAATTATATATTGAAATGTTTAAAATGGAGCTTATAAAATAAAAACTGTTAATTTTTTGTCTAGGCTGAGTAATTATTTGAGAAAACCAGGGGTCTACCAGTAAGATGAAACTATATCTAACATTTTCATGAACGGATTTTCACATCGTTTTTCCCATTTATCATAAATCCGAATAAACTTTATGAATTCGCACAATCAATTGTAAAAATTTCATTTTTTGACTTTTTAAAAACAACCGTAAAATTCCATTTCGGGATGTTCAAAAGCCGAGCTTGTGAAATAAAAACAGGTAATTGTATTCTACTGCTTAAAAGTAAAACTTATGATTTAAAAAATTCGATTTTCTTCTAGATTGAGCCATTGTTAAGAATACCATGTGGTCCAATACTATCTAAAGTTTTTATGATTCCATTTTCAAATGGTTTACGACATTTTTCATAAAAATAATTGTACTTTCTATGTCAAGGAGTTTTTGAATAATCCAGTGGTGCCACTAGATACATCACAACCTGCATAGTATAGAAAATAAGATTTAGATAAATTTTAACAATTCGTCTAATTTGTTGAAACTTTTTTTAATTAGGAAAGGACGTTGTACAGTATTATTTTAATCTGTACTATACAAATTTTGTAAAAGATTCAGCAGTTTTTAAATAAATATTGCGTTCTGATGGTATTGTTATGTTATTGAAAAATTGCTGCCTACGACAAATCCTACCAGAATCAATCGATCTATTGTTTTAAACAAGGCGATTTTATGCCCAGGCATGTAGTGCGACGTAAAATTCCAATCAGATTAGATTTGTTTTCTCGCCACATATCACTCAAAAGAGGACACTTGAAATTCTCCCCTCTATTTTCGGCCTACAACACATTGAGACTGGCTAGTGTCGAGTGTCCGCTGACGTTGCAACACCCTTTCCATTTTTTCTACTTGCATGGAAATTAAATATAACTTGATATATACTATATTTCAAGGTAATACAAGATCTGCTTTTAATCTGAATTTTAAATAGATAAGAAGCACTCATAAATGCTTGTTGATTACTGTTTTTAGAGTTTTACACAATTGACGTGTGTATTTTAACAAACCTACGTCAAAATTAAACGGAAATTCAAGATTATTTTGAAAAATGAATAGGATCTTCGATCAAATGATGACTCCTTGAATCAAGTAATAATACTACTCTTTAAATTATTACC
>NW_019393091.1:5626-11490 GCF_000648675.2 Cimex lectularius
TCGTGTCAACCAGAGGAATTCAGAATGACCCGGCTTACTTTCCAAATCCGGAAAAATTCGTTCCAGAAAGATTCAGCCCAAATGAACCTTTTGAATTTTTGAGTTTAATATTTTTTACATTACCTCTCTGATTTTTTGTTTTAATTTAAATATGATTGTAAAGAAAGAGGTCGGCCGCGAGATAAGTTTTGAATAATGTATTTTTCTAAAAAAATTAACCTCAGGTGTGATGAAAATGAGGTGGGCTATATCGTAAATATTATAGAGTAGAAGTGCGTGTCTAGAGTAATTAACTAAGACAGTTTTTTTACGATCCACCACCCTTTTTCCTTCTCCTCTCACCGTCGTCTAATGTAATAAACATTACGCGGCCAAGTTAACATGTTTCTAATTTACACTTTTCACCCAGTTCCACCATCTTCTCATTCTCAACCGGCAACTTATCCCATTTCTTAAAAAGTTGTGCATACCACCTTACGTTAATTCCTTGAGACTAACTTAGAACGAAATGGGGAGAGAGACTTCGTAAGTCTACAGTTGGTGAGACAGTGCCCAGGTCTTGCCCCTCCTTTTTTTTATTCACTTGTGTTCTACTTTTCCCGAGAGCTAATAAATCATACAAAAAATGCTGGTTAATTACTTTGCCTTGATAAAAGATGTTTTTTCTTTCCAAATTTGAATCATTATAATCCTTCTCTTCTGAATAAAAAAGAGTATTCAGAACGCGTAATTACTTTGTTGAAAATAAAGTGAATTATTGGCGGAAAAAATCCAGCATTGACAATTTAGTCACGTTAAAGAATTCATACTTGACAAAGTACGAAATAAATCACCAAAACGTGTAGAAATCAAATTCTTTTTCCAAAGATATATAAAGTATCTAAAAGTCGAGTAATGCCATGGTCAGAAAAGCACTATGTTAGATCTGTATCGATGAAAGCTAAACAGATGTCAGGAATGAAGCTTCAGGTTGTTAATATGGGTTGGAGTTTGATATCATGACCTTTCGTATCAACGGTAGGGTTATTTTTTGATCAGTAACCCACTTTTAACCCTCCTTTTTTTAATCAGTCCCATGATAAATTGAAATTGACCGGTTATGAAGGAATTTCAATATCTTCAGAAAGAAAAGATGAATTTTTGTATTTGTGATATCATTTGATATAGAATGGAAAGAACTATCAAACTATCTAATAAATAAAGCATGACATATTGATGAAGGTACAAAAGAATTCAATTAATTAAGGTTTTAAGTTGAGATAAAAAAGTCAGTGTCACGAGCGGAATTCGAACCCACGACCTTCGGTTTGATACGCCACTACTCTACCACTTGAGCTATCGTGACTTCGATCCCCTCGGGCAATAACTTCTCATTTCAACCCCACCTTTTTGCCATTTTTCAAATGTCGTGTAATCGGATTGGATTCTCGGCGACAAATGAAATGGCCACGGAGAACTTTAGTGAAGTCTACTTCATTTCAGTTCATTAAATTCACTATTTTTCGTGGTCTGCTTGACTAATTAATAACATTCAATTAATTAAGATTTTAAGTTGAGATAAAAAGGTGGGGTTGAGATGGGAAGTTAATGCTCGAGGGGATAGAAGTCACGATAGCTCAAGTGGTAGAGTAGCGGCGTATCAAGCCGAAGATCGTGGGTTCGAATCCCGCTCGTGACACTGACTTTTATATCACAACTTAAAACCTTAATTAATTGAATGTTATTAATTGGTCAAGCAGACGACGAAAAATAGTGAATTTAGTACACAAGAATACAAAAACGTAAGAATAGAAGCTTTGGGTGCATAGCTTTAAAAAAAAAATTATCATTTTGCACGGAGCACGGCATTTAAGCCTATACCAACAGAACGACAGTGGGTTTTTTTAAGTTAATCGTACTTGTTCGAACAAAAATAAAAATATAACCTATTTACCAATCCAAATATGATTTCTCCAAGAAATCCAGCCTGGAATTCGTTGGACTGGTTGTCATTTACAAATTTATTCAATCGATACAAGACTAGTGCTGTAAAAATTTTGACTATTAACTTGGACAAAAAACCTCTATAATTTTTAACTTTGCTATTATCTTCGTGCTTGTACAATAGCAATAGAATGTAATGATAGGAGGTGTGATGTTCATATACGCCATACGCTTTGAAGTGGTTGATTTAACAACATAAAAAAATATTATTTAGGAGCATTAAAAGTTTCTGTATAATTTTTCATTATTTAGAACGATTTCAAGTGTATCAATTGGTAATTTTGTCAAAGCCCGTATTTTCTCTAAATATTTTTTCATTCAACTGTCTTTAGAAAACGATCAGTACTTTTTATGTTGAACTGATATTGGTTTCCTTATTTTCTGTTTTTTCCCAATTCACAAGTCAAAAAGTGATAGTTTAAAATCCCAAAGTTTATTTTATTAAACATAGACATACAGTTAATAATATCATTATAAAATCCAAAGTAAAATTGTGTATTTTAGAATGTTAATCGTAAATCAAGTTTGAAAAATAACACTATTATTTGAAAGATATCCAAAGAGTTATTATTAATATTACCGTATATTTTAATGGTGAAATTAGCGATTTACTTAATTATTTATTTATAATTGTTTGCAATATCAAATATTCAATTTGGTATAAATGATTATCGATATTAATTTAGAAGAAATTTTTTCTTTTTACAAAATTCATTTTACAAATAAAAGTATTTCAACTGTATAATGGAAAATGATATGTGTTGTTGCTAGATGTCTAAAAATGACCAGATTTTTTATGTTGAAACAAACCTCAAACAGATTTGAAGATTTTCTTTTAAAGAGGAAAAGTCAAATAAGTAAAAGTTGGGAGAGTAAGGGATAAAAATGTCGGATCCGCAATTCATCAGGGAGTCTTAACCGGTGAATGTTATCTATCGCCCAGGTCGCAGGGTGGTTGCGGCGTAAACTCAAGATTTATGCTTCCCTCCCTTCGACTCGACTATAATTCCATAAAGGTGTAATTGTGTTAAACGGGTGTAAAGTTGTGCCGGGGTGGTAGAGTTGTAAATAGGGTTTGCAGGAGGGTGCAGTCCACCTGCAGGAAATATGGCATCCGTACCTCACCAAAGTCCCGACCGCTTCTTCCTTACAAAACCCCCATATCGCAGACGTGTGTCTTATGTAAAATTCAAACCGGTGAAAATAAAAGGTTTTCCTGTCTCGCAACTGGAATTTTTCCAAGTTCCATTTTAAACGGGAGAAAAAAATTATAACAGCGCCTGTGCGGCTTGGCTTCAAAAAATACTACCAACACACACTCGAACAACTATTCTAAATGTAAATACAATCCTATATTGCTTTGTAATCAGAAATGTATGGAAATACTACGTTTACAGCTGTTATGTATCTCTCGTGTTTTAATAAAATTTATATTCTCCTCTTTTATATTGGGCGTACAAGAATAAATTCAATTCACTCATAAAATGTATACGTGTGCACAAGTTGCGTCTACAAGTCCAGCTTTTGAAAATAAGAAATAATGTAGAATGTTGCAATGAAATTGGCTTGATATTCTGTTTAATAAGATTTTTGAAATAATAAATTATGTTGTTCAGTGCATCTCTACTTTTACAAAGTACGTAACTCTTCTTAAAACCATCATCCGACCAAGTGGCCCTACCGCAAGGCAAATGGAGCGTGGCCCAGCCCTAAAGGGAGAAAGAGCTCAGAGCTTATTTCGTTACAATGTAATCTATATGTAAAACTGTCAGTCTTTCGATGAGAAACCGTGTTTTTTAAAACTCAAAAAAAACTCTAAAAATTCTAAATATAAAACTTACAAACTAATACATTCAGCACGAGATGTGAATAGTTCGCAGTCCCGAGTGGATCTGACAAATTAGTATAAAGGCTCAGCTCAGAAGTTTAAATTTGCATTTATTTAGTTGACTCTTGGAATAATAATGATGTAATATCTCAACACTAGCGTAAAAATTAACAAGGAAGATCTTAGGATAGAGTGTTATTATATGGGTCACAGGTAATATTAAAAACATGACATTACCTACCATCAAGGCATTCCCATGGTGATGAACATAATGGGTTAAGATGAACGGAAATCTCGGGGACTAAAACCGAAAATAGCCCATTGGCCATATACCATAGTAATAAGGCCCAAAGTAACCTATGCCACACTAATCTGGTGGATCTCAGCAAAAACAAACTACCCAAACATTAGGAAGCATATAAAGACTGACAAACGAAAGGGCAACAATCCCATCAATTGCTCTAGAAACTGTTCTAAACCTCTTGAAAATATTCATACTAGGAGAAGCAAGGAAAAGCACTTTAGGCTCCAAAAACAAACAAACTGGATAGAAATTAAACCTTTCGATCGAACGATAATAATTAAGAACAACAGACACCCATTCTTAGAAATGGGAACTGATTAAATTATCCCGGAAACACAATGGATAACATCCTACAAGGTCTCAAAAGACTACAAAGGAGAAGAAGAATTTAGGAGAACATCAGATAAACAGATATGGAAACAAAGTAAGTTAGAAAGCAGATAGATTTATATATATAAACAAGGAAAAAAAGAAATTAAGAGAGGTAAAACAGACGTAAAATTCCAATCAGATTAGATTTGTTTTCTCGCCACATATCACTCAAAAGAGGACACTTGAAATTCTCCCCTCTATTTTCGGCCTACAACACATTGAGACTGGCTAGTGTCGAGTGTCCGCTGACGTTGCAACACCCTTTCCATTTTTTCTACTTGCATGGAAATTAAATATAACTTGATATATACTATATTTCAAGGTAATACAAGATCTGCTTTTAATCTGAATTTTAAATAGATAAGAAGCACTCATAAATGCTTGTTGATTACTGTTTTTAGAGTTTTACACAATTGACGTGTGTATTTTAACAAACCTACGTCAAAATTAAACGGAAATTCAAGATTATTTTGAAAAATGAATAGGAACTTCGATCATATGATGATCTGCCACTCTTTGAATCAAGTAATAATACTACTCTTTAAATTATTACCTAGCCCACTTAGTTAATAGCGGTAAATTGTCTAGAAAAAACATAAATGCTAGAGCATGTTACATATTTTCCATTTAAGTTGGATCGGAGCTCATATGTAATTTTTTTTTTTTTGACGCAAATAAATTACCTAGAATAGACTAAATTATCTTTTAAAAAATTGTATATAATAAAGTATGATGGGACATACATGTAAAAAGCGTGATGAACTCTGATTCACATTGTCTTTTATGAAATAATTCGTTTACTTATCATAAAATATAGCAATATTGCAAAAAAATAGAAAACTAAAAATCCTCTACATCTGCGACATCTTCTTAAAGCACTTTTATAAATATTTACCCTCTACAACTTTACACTGATCAATGATAGTATTTTTATTAAGTATTGAGTTTTTCTCTTTTCTGAAGATGTTTAAATAATTATATGAGTTTGTTTTAATGAGCGCGTGCGTGTGAGTTTGTGTGTCTATTCGATAGCAAGCCCGTACCTCTGATTGGAGCCACTTTTTTTTTTTTTTTTTTTTTTTTTTTTTTACGAGTTAGGACGTCGGGTAACCTCCCACAACCTTAGCCGAGCTGAAAGTTACGATAGTTAAGATTGTGGATGAAATTCTTTAAGACGTATTTAAAAGCTTAATTATGAGCAAGCCGAGAAGTATGTAGTTTGTAGTTATAACAAGTGGAGATAACAGACTATTTGATTTTTGTGTTTATTTTATGTCATCGTTATATGTTTATGCACAAAAATATGTTTTTTTTTTTTTTTTTTTTTTTTTTTTTTTTTTTTTTTTTTTTTTTTTTTTTTTTTTTTTTTTTTTTTTT
>NW_019393092.1:0-8388 GCF_000648675.2 Cimex lectularius
ACGATCACCAAGCGCAGTTGAACAAGGAATCAGAGAAACAATTTCCCCTTATTTATAAGTTTCCAATGTTTACATTTTTGGAATTAAAGGATTAAAGATCACTAATTGATAATAATAGAAGAACGACTTGTACCACTCCAATGTTTATATGTTAAGGATTAAAAGACGTTGAGCAAACGAAGCCAATTAGATGTTATTGTTTACATTCTTGGAAAAAAGAAGAGTAACAATTATGGGCCGACGGACAACAACCTGCAAGTTCGTCGGTTTTGTTTACATTTTAAGGATTAAAAGATACACTTGTACGTTTCCAATGTTTACATTTGAAGGATTAAAACACGTTGAGCATTAATGAAGCCAATTAGATGTGATTGTTTACATTCTTGGAAAAAGAAGAGTAACAATTAAGGGCCGACGGACAAGAACCTGCAAGTTCGTCGGTTTTGTTTACATTTTAAGGATTAAAAGATACCATTGTCCAGTTAAGAGTGGGATCACATATCCTTCAGCTTTTGATCAGAGCATATCGTCTACAACCATCATGAACTCGTACGTCTATTTTCCATTTTCAACAACTTTCATTATCGTCTAATTTTTGTTTTATATTTCTAGCAAAGACTTTAAAGGGCTCTTTAACAAATTGAACGATTCGCCTCGTGTCGTTCATAGATTGAAAGATCTCGAGATCGGAGTGCCGTACATCATCGACGAATTGGAGAAGATTACGACCAAATTTTGGAAAGACTTTGATTGCAACGTTGAAACACCACAACGACACGATAAGTGTATATCTTCCGAAACGCTTCAAGATGAGCGCCGAAGACATCGAAGATTTCAACCAGGGCGATGAAATAATTTCCTTGGTCTACCTCGGACTGAATGGGAAGAAAGACAATGTTTCGTTTATTTAAATTATTGTCTACACGTATTTTAAAAATAAAAGAAAGCCTTGTAAATTGTAAGAAAGCAAAGTATTAATAAATTTGATTNAAATTTGAGTGTTTATCCAAAGTGGTGATTTTTTCATTATTTCCCAGTATTGAAAATGAGTAAATAAATCTCGGAATTTAGACTTTTTGAATGTTTAAAATTTTGTAATTAAACAGTTGAAAAGAAGTGACGGAGGGTGGGAGGGACAAGGTCGTAGGGAAGTCGCCGGCTTCTGTTTACATATTAAGGATTAACGAGAGGCTAAGACAAGTAGGTATGATTGTTTACATTGTAATTAGAAAATTAAAAAACAAAAAACAATTGAGACAGACTCGCATAAGCGCGTGATCGTCTGACATCAGCCCTTTCACCTCACGAACATTTCAGTAAAAAATTTGTTGTCTCGAAAAAATTGGCCGATTTTGATGAAATTCGGTATTTAGGTGCAACAAGGTGAGGGACGGATTGGGCTAAAATCCTGGATCGATAGCCCACTGGGAAGGGGGGTTTTTCCACGAAAAACGGTCCCGATGACGTCACCAGAAAACAAAAAGGAATAGTTTCAGCATCCAAAATGGCCGATCGAGGTATGGCAGTAACGTATAAAAATAAATGGCGGTCGCACTATTTAATTGACTGTAGAGTATAAAACAAAATGGAGGTCGAAGAATTTGATTGGTTCTAACAAATTAGGGAGGAGGTTATAGAGGGTTATGTTAGGGGTGGAAAATTGCGGTTGTGTTATTTGATTGTCTGTAACGTGATGACGTCATCGAAATGGCCGTTCATCTATTTGATTGGCTATGGCGTATGAAAAGAAAATGGCCGACTAGGAACAATGTCGACTGTTAGGAGAGGTTATAGATGGTTAAGAAGGGTTATAGATTGTTATGATAGGGGTGGGGGGGGGGGCCGATGGTGGCCAAGAGGTGTGGGGATGTGGTGAGGTAAGGAGAGGGGGTAATGGTTAGGGGTGGTTAGGGATGGTAAGGAATGGTTAAGTTAGGGGTGGGAAACAGAGGGGGCGTGGCCAAAAAGGAGGGGGAAGGAGTGGGGGTAAAGGGGGCGGGCCCAGGAGGGGTGGGGTAGGGGAGGGGTATAGGGGGCGTGGCCTAATTGGTGGTGGGGTTTGGCGAGCTCTGATTGGTCTAAAAAAGTGTCCCAGCTCGCCCAATTACCCTCTACTCTTGTGAGTATCACCTCTTCCCTACGGTTAGTCCTGATTGAACTCGGCCAAGGTTTAACTGTTAGTTTTATTTCCCTAAGCTTATTTTCCCCAACATCGTGCCAGTCTTTTCCCCATCTATACCAAATTTCTGATTTTATAATTGAAATATAATCGTCACCTGGAACTTCTCTTACTAACTCCCCTGAAATGGCTGCCTCTCAGGCTGCCCTATCCGCAATCTCATTTCCAGCAATGCCGCTGTGACCAGGAACCCACAAAAAAAAAACCCTAAAACCTCTCTGAGAAAGATGTTTCAATGCCACAAATATTTCCTGGATGAGATGGTTATGTGTAAAAGGATCATTCAATGCTGACAAAGCAGAGAGCGAGTCAGAACATATTAATATTTTACTTGTTGGGAAGATTATATGTATACATTTATGTATTGCCACTAGCTCAGCACTAAAATTGCTGCACATTGGAGAAAGAGAGAAAAGATATTTCCTATCATTGGATGTAAAAGCAGCTCCTACTCCAGTTGAGCTTTTCGACCCATCAGTAAATGCTAAGGTAGCCTGTCGAAGGTTCGCTAGGATTTCTAGAAATTTTTGTTTGCATACATATGGAGGGGTGTTTTCTTTTTTGAGTTTAGCGAGTTGTACCTGACAATTAGCTTTTGGTAAGAGCCAGGGAGGAGATGTAGGGACAGACATAGTTTGTAATGGTGGAATGGTGTTGGTTTGACTGTGTAAAAATAGGGAAGTGCGTACAGCGAAATGGTTCTTTTTGCTATTATCACAGTTTTCAAGAGAGATGATGTTTTTATCTGGAAATAAATCAGTCAAAGGATGTAATGGAGTTGATATGATTTTAACAAGAAATTTAGTGTCTCCAAACTGTCGCCTGTACGCTAATGGCAATTCTCCAGCTTCAACCAGTAAGCTATTTATCGGGCTTGATCGAAAGGCCCCTGTGGCCAATCGTAAACAAATGTTTTGGATTGGGTTTAAGCAGTTGAGCTTACTTTCTAATGCTGAACCATATGCATTGCAGCCATAATCGATTCTAGACAGGATTACACTTTTATATAATCTTAAAAGGCTCGCACGGTCAGCTCCCCATGAAGTTGAACTTATAGTCTTTAGCAAATTCATATTTTGAAGGCAATTTGCTCTAAGCTTTTTAAGTTAAGCCATCCAATTTAAAGTCCTGTCAAATGTTAGACCGAGATATTGAGCAGTGTCAGCGAAATTAACTTTGTTTCCGAGAATGTGCAGGGCCGGTAATGTAGTAGGTCGTCTTTTTGCAAAGAGGACAGCTACCGTTTTCAACATTGAAATCTTAAAGCCATTTTCTAATAGCCACTTACTTACATCATTTAATGCATTTTGCATATAGTGTTGAAGGGTTTCAATATTTTTACTGGCACGTCTACAGTTCAAACTATTTACTCTCAACAGTCAACCGAGAAAAGTTTTTCGGTGTAGGTTAGTGTTTTTGATGAGGCCGTCCTACGAGGTTTATTGAATGATACATTGGAAAAATAAATAAAACTATTTACGCAACCATCATAGGAATCACAATTAAAAACCTTGTCAACAGGATGGGAGCTTCTAGCATAGGACTAAACTTACATTAAATCATAGCGTATTTCAGCTCCTTTCATGGTTGATGAAAGATCTTGGATAATTTCTGATAAACAAAAGTCCAAAACATTTGCGAAAGGTCTCTCCGAGGAAAAGGAAATACCAGGCTCCGCAGCGGACATACCGAGATCCACATGACACTGGACACACCTGGTGGGTGAGAGCACGTAGATGTCTGTTGTATGTAGAGCGTATCACGGTAGAGCATAAATAACTAACTACAAAGAATGAAGTCAACAAAGAAAGAAATACGACATCCCGAATGACCTATGCGTGGCCATAAGTCACGGCAGCAGACGCAGATCGTTGTTCCAATATCTCAGGGACGTAAATAGTTTTAATTGAACATAGGATCTTTGTGTGAGATATGTTACTTATTGGAGCGAACGTATTTATTTGCGTGGTGGAGCTTAATCCCCATACGCAGAGGAATGTGGAATATTCTGGCGTAGTGTGAATGCTTACCAGTTTTTATATAGTTTCTTTGCTTTTGTGAATTTGTTTCCCTTTATTCTCAAATGATGATGCCTTGAGTTAAAGCAAGACTTCAAAATAGGATAAATAAAAGAAAGAGATGTTTGCCGTTATATAATAAAACATCATAACTTGGCTGTTGATTCAGTAAAAGGAAATAGTAGGCTTAAGGCCCTCCACGGAGCCATGGAAATAACACGCGTTATAAAAAACAAAATGAGGTAATAAATGCTAGTTAAATATGAATATATTACTAAATAATTTTCCGATGTTTCGATCATTTTTCTTTTTTCATTTTTTTATATATTTTTTGATCTTGTTTAAAGTTTACATTAATACAAGAACGTTGTAATTAGGAATGCCTGAGACTAGGTGAAAAATATGCAATAATTGCCTGTAATGAACTGAATACAAATATGTAAACAAATATCGTACATACATGCATATATAGAATATCAAATTAATTCGGATTATTTTTATTGAACTAATGCATGTTTCTAGGGGAGAAAAATGATACGGGAAGTGATTTAACAAGAATTTAAATATTAAATATCTTTATAATTTATTTATTTTATTTATATTAATTTATTTTAAAAATATTAAAGACACTTTAACTATTAAATATCTAATATTACGAATCCCTCATAATAACCTTATTTTGTCGGACTTGTGAAGAAAACGAAACGATAACAAAACTGAAAGTTGACTTTTTATTTTTGTCCAACATTCCTTAATTTCTAAAATGGAGGAATCATTGCTTTTTTAACAAATAAAAAAATAAATAACATTTCTTCAGTAAATAATCCAATTAATCTAGTATCAAAGTGAAGGGCGGATCGTGAATCTAAGGTACAGACCAGGCCAATATTCCTTTCCCGATAAAACATGATTTTGTCATATACACGCAAGAAATTTTTACAATTTGTCGAGAAGTTTTATAAAAACTTGTCTAAACACATGTTTTATTTTACTTATGATTATAAGTGTTATCATTCGAATAGATACACAAAGAACACATAATCTCAGTGAGTTTTATTTTCATTCAATGTCGAGTTTGTCATGATAAAATTTTTAACACTACTCGATCCGTTGCTGTTTTATTGAGGATTCAGAAAAATGCGTCATTACATTCCTTAATTCCTTAGTCGACGTCTTTTGCTTCGGCAGTTGTTCGGGCTCGACATCGGAGGAGTAGGTTGTGAAGGTATAAGGTCGATGCCTAATGACCAGGGAACCGTACAATATATGATTTGAGGCTGTTTTAAATCTAAAATGAATTGGAAATAAATTTTCCAAAAGAAAGACAAGTTCGGCAAATTTTCTAAAAAGGTCACTGCCGATATGAAAACCGATCTGAGGGGCGGCGGGACCTCGGTAATAAAACATTTGCTCCTATGAAATATAACTATTCCAGTTCCCAGACCGAAAAACACCGCAGACGGTATCAAACTTTGTACAGGTAGTATCCTCGCGTGCTTGACGGTGAAAATTTTTACACCACTGACGGATGTCGGATCGAACAACAAAATAGCGTAAATACTGACTTTATAGGATTCGAAGTTTCTGTAATGCACTCTTGTATTCCTTTGGGCCGTGAACAACACGTCGAACGTTCCTTCAAAAATATCTGCAGAATTTAAATCAGTTGAATTTATTCTAGGTATTTCGATGACAAGACCGTCTTTGTATCTCACAGACAGTTCTGCTTCTTTATACGGTGAGACAAAATAAGCTTTTGGACTCCTTCCTGGTTCTTCTAATAATATACTAAATAATTTCTGGGGTATCGGCTCGAAACCGGCAAACTCAAAACCTTCATATCCCACGAAATAACACAGTGACATACCATTAATCAATTTGACAGCAGAAGTCTGGTGTATTCGGTGTTTGCGGTTATTTATTTCCATTGTTGTTTCCAATCCATGGATGTTTATTTTTATTCTGGAGAAAACAACGTACGAGAGGGGTTCGATAACGAGATTCGAGAAACTGGAAATTACATCTGTAGGCGAATCGAGGATATTGAAGATTCTGATTTATGCGAATTCGTCCTCCGGTTGTGCGGCCTCATGAAATTCCATCACCGTGTGTATAAACATCAAATATGATAAGCATATGACCATGAATATTTTCCCCACGCCTATCAGACCAAAATCATTAGAAAACCACTTATAACGCTTAGAATAGTAATAATAAATCAGAAGCGATATCGTCGAGGTCAAAGAAGATTATAAATGAAAGGCATAAAACGTAGAAGTTGAAGGACCGAGTAAAAGAATAGACAGCATAGTGTAAGTGGCAGTTGCCAGCACTTTCATATGTCCATAGAACGCAATAAATAACGCCAAAATTGTGACAGCCCAAAACCTTTTGCACATGAATTGGACATTCGGCGGAAATTTTCTTGGATCCCTTCGTTCTTCTGTTTCTACCCCGAATTTTTCCTTTAGCCGAAATTCACATGTGTATGCACCATACAATAATGTAATGCAAGGCAAATTGAAGAACACGGGCGGCTTGAAACCCCATCTTGCAAATAAGAGTGTTACAATTATCAACGCGGCCAATATGAGGGTCGTTGTTAAAGACACAAAAAAATACAGAAATCTGTGACCGATATATGTCACAATAACGTTATATAATGCTGCAAAAATGCATTGTGTAACAAAACGAGTCCAGACGCATAAGAATGTTGGAGTATTTAAACCTAACTCTGATTTTTTGTATATCACCTGATCAAAATAAATAGAAAACGCTATCGGATTCCATGTGAAAAACAAAATGTATTCGTACTTAAGAAATAAGTGGAACACTCGGTGATGTCGTTCGTAGTCGATAGAAAAAACGAGTGTGAAAAAAGAAGCTATGAATGTGCAAGTCAGAAATATGGTATGCAGTTTAAATTTGTGAATACAAGAATCAGCGATACAGCCAGCCGCTACACCAATACATATACCTAGCAACATTCTCAGGTTTGATTAGTTCACTATTCCAAACAAGTTCAAAGATAATAGAGAAAGCAAAGATGAATACATACAGTTCAACGTAAACTGAAATGCGAACAGCCAATTCGGAACCAATCGGATGACGATTCATTTATCGTCTCCATCTTCTCAAAAAACTTGACCCACGTCTTCAACCGCATTATATACAACCTTACCAGCCATTTACTAAAAATTTGTCATATTTCTGAAATCAGCTGCTTATTATTTAGTTTTATATTTTTAGTGTTGAAAATAAAATGTAATAAAATCAGTAAAATAAAAACTTTATTTGTTGATTTAAAAAATATGAATTTCTACTTGTGTAAAACTTATAATTACCGAGGTAAACGCAAAACAAAACAAAATTTTCATTTAATGATTTTCCCGAAATTCACTTCTCGGAAGCGTTGAAGCCGAACTCTTAATTTAGTTGTGAATTCTTTTCTAAATGCAGGATGATGAGGTAAAACGTTTCAACTGCTGACGAACTGCTGTGTTCCTCTCCATTTGGCCTAGAGAGATGTATTCATGGATAAATTTCTTAGATTCAAAAAAAAAAAAATTCTAGGGTTTATAGAGAAACGTCTTTCCAGTGAGTAGAAACTTTCATGATTTTTGAGTTTAAGGATCGTCATGAGTATAATTTATTTGAATGATGGGATTAAGGGAAAACAGGTTTTGAGTTCAGGATAAGGGGATAAAGCTGGAAAACGGTAGTTATTTTTCTATTGATAGGAGTTCAGCTATGAAAGAACTAGATCAGGGGTGCTCAAACTTGAAATGCTGGCGATCTACCTCAATATTTTTAGACTACTTACGATCGACTCTGAGAGGCTGCAAGTGTGTGTGATGCAGGGTTGTCGTACATACACGATACACCCTACCTACCTAGGTAGGGTGTACCGTAGCATATATAGATATTAGCTTTCTGCACAATATAGGTACATTATTTTAGTCAAGGTTTGGGTTAGGTTTAGTTAGGTTCTTCTCTACAATATCAATGAAAAAACTCATAGTTATTCAAAATTGCGAGTTTATTGG
Source organism: Cimex lectularius (assembly GCF_000648675.2). Taxonomy (NCBI): domain Eukaryota; kingdom Metazoa; phylum Arthropoda; class Insecta; order Hemiptera; family Cimicidae; genus Cimex; species Cimex lectularius. The sequence continues at coordinate 8,244 of NW_019393092.1, forward strand.
TTGTTACAAAACAAAAGAGTTACATATGGTGTTAAACTTAACTAAGGAGTGGCTTTGGATGTTGAAGCGTGGCACTGCATGTCCTCAGCATACTTTTCATAAGATGGTACGTAACCACTGAGTGCTAATCGCAAGCATGATGACA
>NW_019393092.1:8869-9981 GCF_000648675.2 Cimex lectularius
GTATAACATCAAGATTTTGCAAAGCTTGTGAACTTAGTGAATACACTAATATTAGAAATATTGTTAACTATGAAGCTGCCTCCTTGCAGACACTTTACAAAAAATATAAGTACAAAAGAGTGAAGCACATTTTGCTGTAAATTAACTATATAATGTAAAGGTTTTTTTATATTTTTTTTCCCTCTGTACTAATATTGAGATATGTTTAAATTAGTTCTTTTTTACTTCAGATCAGGTATATAGGCAGGAAGCCTGAAGCCAGTCTTTTAATTTCTTTGTAAATTCTGTATATATTTTGTAAATAAAAATAAATTTCAATTTCAATTAAAGCTCTCCTCCATCATTCAATTTCAGGTATTTTTTAATTTGATCGCGTCACATTGTTGTGACAACAATTTCCCTATAATGCACATTTAGGTTCATTATTGAGAAAAATAGCTTAAGGTTTTCAATTAATTCATCTTTATGAAAGGTATTGGTTGAGATAAAAAATTCAAAAGGTGAGGTTGAGATTGGAAATTAGTGTCCGAGCGGATCGAGGTCAAGATAGCTCAAATGGTAGAGCAGCGGCGTATTTAGCCGAGGGTCGTGTGTTCGGATCCCGCTCGTGACATTGCCTTTTTTACCTCAACCAATACCTTTCATAAAGATTAATTAATTGAACAAGTTAATTAGTCAGTCGGACAACCAACTGTAATGGAGGTAACTATAAAGTAAACTAGTTCGTTATATTTGTACATATATAATATTTTTAAAGTGGACATCACCAACAAAAAGCTAATTTGTTGAATTTACCTTCACTAGTTAACAAAAACGCTATTTAACACAAATAACGTAGGATTATTTCAGATAGCATTCCCTTAAATCTGCCTGTGCTCACTTCAGTCAATTTAGCTTTACCGTTCACGCTAACCTGTGCAAAAAATATTTTTTATAAAACCACTTCTCTCTTATTCCATTTATCTGGGAGACATTTTTATCTTTTATCAGTCGTGATCCTTCAGCCGTGTCGTCAATGTTGGCCAGAAATTGGTCCAAATTCAAGACGGAATTTACACGGTTAGTGATCACTAAACCATTGGCTATTTTGCTGGCGGATAAAGCTTAGGTTA
>NW_019393093.1:0-9492 GCF_000648675.2 Cimex lectularius
AAAAACCTTAATTAATTTTAGTTTTTAGTTTTGCTAGTTTAGTCTTTCTACATGAAAATAAATATTTTGAAACTCTTTATTTACTTTTTGGACAAATTTAAAAAAAATAAGAGTTAGAGGGGATGAGAAAGAGAATGAAAGAGAAAGAGAGAGTGTGTGACAAAGAGAAAGAGAGAGAAAATAAAAAAGAAAAAGAGAGGGAAAAGAGAAAGAGGGAGAGACAGAGGGCGATACATTGAGACTGAGTGAGTGAGTGTGTGCGTGTGCGTGTGTGTGTGTGTGTGCGTGTGTGTGAGAGAGAGAGAGAGAGAGAGAGAGAGAGAGAGAGAGAGAGAAAGAAATAAGTACACAATAGATACAATACCTTGTTAACAGAATCTACAAACTCAATGGATTTGAAATGTAAACGAGGATCTCAGTGTTGTGATGTCTTTTCTTTTATAGACTTGGTAAACCTGTCAAATTGACAAAATAATTTCAAGTCCGTCTTCTCTATTTAAACCGTTTGTCCGGCGGATTGTCGCCCAACCCAGATGCAAAACTTAGCAGGTAATTAATTCGGTTAGCTCACGCTGCTAAAGACCGGCCTAACTGTAATTACAAACTTTACACCTCAATATATAAACGAGGTATTCGGATTGGACAAGAAAGCAGCGCTTGCAAATCAATTTGGAGATAATTTAATCAGTTCATTCCACAACAGTTTTAGTTCAAACTTTGTTAAATCTTTAGATATTTATTAATTAAATTTTTATTTAAATAAAGTTAAAAACAATTATCACAATATAATATGTGCATTTATTTATACAATAATCATTGTCAAACTTTGTTAATAACTTTCAACAAAAATAATTATTATTCTGGCTAGCGTTCATTGTTAAATAGACCATTTCTAAAGAATCACGTCAATTAGGCGTGCGTTTGTAGATAAGGGTAACTATTTTCCTGCAACTTTTCCAACAAGCACGGTTGGCAAATAACAAAACTAGGAATACCTAAGGAAACAGATTTCCCAACCCATGGCCGTTGAAAGCGAAAGGCTAATCGATATTTTATCTGTTAAGACACAATTCGTAAGGTCAACAATCATTTAACGAAAGAAAGAATTTTTATTTCCAAGTTGAACTTAAAGACAAAGTTGAAGTAACATGTTTACACCGGATGGTTTAAGCTCCTGGGCCACTAATGGAGAAGTTCACTGCCAAGACGACTCCAGCATCAGAGAAGCACACTTAAGGCCCAACTCGCAAACTCGTAATTTTAAAAAATAATATAATGGGAGTTAAACAAAGTTGGAAACTTTGATTAAGTCGCGTGTCATAAAACTGCTAAAGCCTATTTACCTCGAAATGTCTACCATAAACAGTTCACTGTTCATAAAAGTGTAAACTAAGACGACACTGCCATTGTTTTTACCATAAAGCCTTTAGATTTCAGAAATATATCCAATATAAATACCGAGGTTTTATTAATAAAGTATTTGCTTGTTAAATATATTTTGAAATTATAAACCAACATTATTTGACAGTGTAAGCCACCATAATAGAACAATTTGAATAGTACTTTTAATTCTAACTTTTTTAAGATAAGAAACCAGATTTTTTGTACATGTAGGCATAAAAAAAGGACATTTAATCAAAGAACAATCTTAAAGGCAGAGACAAATACAGTGGCCACCCTTATTATCTCATTAATTAATTTAATTACCTCTTAGACAATACATTGATTATCTTACAACATATGTGGTCCATTTGAAAGGATTAGAAGTAAACAAAACGCAGAAAAAATCTCCCACTTTTGTTCACAATTGGATTTTGTAAATAAATCTTTGTTATTGTGTGAAGCTACTTCCAACGTTCCGGTTGTTTGATTTTTTTTAAGTTGTACCACTGTTAGGTTTCAAATTCGTTTAGAGACGGTTTTCAGTGATACAGATCTTCAGTGATCTTCATATAATCATAACATTGTTGGAAGATGGAAGACGTCGAGCCTACATTGTATCCAGGGTGCTTATCAACAGGGGAACTGACCGAAGGGTCTTCCATCGCTACCAAGATACTGGAAGTCACTTAAGAAAGCATGGATCAGGTCACCATCGTGTAGAGAGACGATCGTTTTATTACTTCGAATGTACTCCGTAATCGACATTCTACCACGGTTGAGATCAGGCAAAGGACTTCAACAAATTGCAAATGTGTGGTGATTAGTGACCGTTAACCGATAATTATTCAGAAATCGTGAAATGCGGTCTGGTGTGGTCTAGGTTTCACAAAAACATTTTCTTTATCGTGCCAACGTTTCGATCTTTATTGAGCTCTGAAGATGATCTCAATAAAGATCGAAACGTTGGCACGATAAAGAAAATGTTTTTCGGAAACCTACATCACACCAGACCGCATTTCACGATTTCTGAATAATTGTCATATTACAAATGTTAATTTTAGATTACCCACTGTAAGATGAAGAAGAGAAGGCCTCCCACTGGTAACAACTCTATGACAATGGTTAGAACAGTTCGGTTAAGTTTGCAAGAAATCACTTCAATTTCAAGATTGGGCTAAAATGTTGTATAGGAGTCAAGGTTTTTTCGAGAGGGTTTGGAGAAGAACAGGAGAAGGATATATCCTCCAAATATTTTCACTACAGAGAAGCTTTGGAAGAGGAGGTGCGATGGTTTTGGAACGTTTTTCTATGGAAAACGCACAAACTTGATTTTCAAAAAAGGGCTTCCTAACATCTGAAACATTGAAGATGTGTTATCGGAAGAAGTAATTCTTTATATGCCCCTAATTGGCTACGGTTTTAGTTTTATGCATGACAATGCAAGGCTCCCACAGATAGTCGTTGGTGACTACTTGGAACAGCTTCAATTTATTTTCAAGTGACCAGCATGTACTCCTGACTTAAGCCGTATTGAACGCCTTCGTGTTGTCAAAGAGTAAAAAGTACGAGTAAAAAATCGGCCAGCGATGGCAGAGAATGTGCAGGACTTAAGAACGGCGCTGTTGGAGGAGTTTGAAAATATTCATCGGCAATGAAGTCAAAACCTCATAAAATCGATGACACCTCGAATGGAAAGAGTGATCAATGCAAGTGGAGGAGGAAATACTCCGTGCTGAATTGAACATTTTCTTTATTCATTGTATGTAAAGCTTTGGTTGAAATGAAAAAGTTAGTGTCACGAGCGGGATTCAAACCCACGACCTTCAGCTCAATACAGTGTCACGGTAGCTCAAGTGGTTAGTGCAGCGGCGTATTGAGCTGAAGGTCGTGGGTTCAAATCCCGCCCGTAACACTAACTTTTTCATTTCTACCAAGACCTTACATGCAATGAATAACTAATTGAAAGATATAATTTAGTCAATCGGACCATTAAACATAATGGATTTTCTTCATTGTTTCTAGAGCAACACTTTTGGTAAATGTTTATTACTCAGTTTAATTTTTTTATTTAGCTATATCTTATATTTTTCTTTAAAAGTATCTAGTAAAAGAAAAAAATGAAAATTATAATGAATGTAAGTATTTGCTAAAAAAACCAAGGGTGTCAACTTTTTTACCAAATTTTCCAAAATAAATTGTTTAAAATTTACATCGGAATTACACCATTGCAATTGAATTGAAAAAACCCAAGCAAAATTCTACAGCACTGGCTACCCACCACTTTGAACTCCAACTCAATTTCGACTTCAACAATCCAAAAATATTACACACAGAACAAAACAAACATAAACGTAACTTTTTAGAAATGGTTTACATCAACAGAGAAAAAACACAACATCAATTACAAAACGGACACATGTAAACTCAGCCGCAGCTACACCAATATCATTAATCAAATTCAATATCGATAACATACATCATCATCAAATCACACGCAAAATGTAAAATAATCATTACATTCCTTACATTCCTCACAACAAACATTAGACATAGTCTTATTTTTCAACAATTTGGCATTCCTTTCCCTAATTTTCCCTGCCTATATAATCCTGAAAGGGTAATCAGGCCAAACCAGTATCCATTCTTTCCCATTTTCGGCTCCTTTCACCTCGAAGAAACCGACTCCTCATATAAAAATGTTTTTCTATCCCTCCTTCATTTCTCCATCCCTTTCAAGACCCAACGTATATAAACATAAAACAGGAATATCTCACTGGAAGTCTTGTGACTTCAGACACACAACAATGACCCCATTACGCAGAAAACAAACACTTTGAGTGAGTACAAATAATTTGATTGAATATAAAAAATGTGTTTTGCACTGTATAAATACATTTTTTTCACATCCTACGTGTATTTGTTAAATTTAAACAATGTTTGTAAATCCCAGGCCCCGAAGATGATCTCAATAAAGATCGATAATTTCAATAATCAATAATCGATAATTTCAGTGCAAAATCCAACGTACATAAACAAAAAACATTAATGTCTCACTGACACACTCAACACGACACAAAATAATGACACATCTACACAGAAAACGAACACTTTGAGTGAGGACAAATACTTCGATTTAATCTAAAAATTCTGTATAAATTCATTTGTTCACATCCATGTATTTGTATAATTTAAACGAGTTTATAAATCCCAGGCCCTGAAGATGATATCAATAAATATTGAAAGGTTGGCACGATAAAGAAAATGTTTTTCTAAAACCTACCTCAAACCAGAAAGCATATCACGATCTGCAAATAATAATTTAAATTAATTTATAATTTAACAATACAACAAAATGTTAAGTAGAAACGTTACAGCAACAAATTTCCGATGCTTACTTACAGAAATTAAGCAATACGAGTAATTTTTTACCATTTAACAGCTCTAATGCATCGTGAATTAAATTTGATAAAAAATCCATTTGTTAATTTAAACAATTTTTCACATTGTGCCAAAACATTACAAAGATATCCATTACAGTTCGTGGTCCGATTGACCAATTAACATTTTTTCTATTAATTTTAATTGAAAAATGTTAATTGGTCAATCGGACCACGAACTGTAATGGATTTAATAATTAAACTGAAGTATATCTTCGCGAAAGCTCTCCGTGGCCATTTCATTTGTCGCCGAGAATCAAATGGATTGCACAACATATGAAAAATGGCAAAAAGGAAGGAAAAATCCGAGAGGTGAGGTTGAGACGGGATGTTAGTGTCCGAGCAGATCGAGGTCACGATAGCTCAAGTGGTAGAGCAACGGCGTATCAAGCCGAAGGTCGTGGGTTCGAATCCCGCTCGAGACACTGACTTTTTTATGTCTCAACCAATACCTTTCATAAATATTAAATAATTGAAAAATTATAAAGATATTTCATTTTACCATGGTGCAAACACAACGGGCAAACCTCCGTGGCAAATTTAAAAGACGTGGTACACAGATTTAACAAATCGCCTCGTACTTTGATAATCATTTTAACTTTTTCCATATCTAATTTACTTATATAACCACTTTAAATTAATTCAAAGTTTAAGCATCTACACAAAGGGTATTTTTCATTATTTTTTATGAATTCATTAAAATTTATTAAAATAAGTGATACCTGAGCGTTACTTGGAATTGGTTCGCTATGGATTCCAGACTGTATGCAGGATCAAGAGCATGATAACAAACATCTGAAACCGCAATGGGCCCTATATTATCCAACTTTATGGTTTAAACATTGCATTGCCACGATTTACGGGTATCTTCCTGCTCGCATGTCGACTAGTTTTAATGTTGAATGTTAGGGGTGGGGCTTCTTTGAGGTGAAAAGAGCCGACTCCTCACACAAAAATGTATTTCGATACCGACTTCTTTCTCCACCCCTTCAAAATCCAACGTATATAAACATAAAACAGCAATATCTCAATGGCACTCTCAACACGACACACAAGAATGACCCAATTACGCAGAAAACAAACACTTTGAGCCCTGAAGATGATCTCAATAAAGATCGAAACGTTGGCAAGATAAAGAAAATGTTTTTCTGAAACCTACGTTACACCAGACCGCATCTCACGGTCTCCGAAAAATCAAATTTAAATGTTTTTTTTTCTTCCAATTTTTGTATATCACGTACAACCCCATATTCGGGCAATAAAACAATCAACGTATTGAGGATTTCGGACACAGAAATATACCGGCTATTTAAAAGCTTGAATTATTAGCTATTCAGTGCCTATTTTACTGCAGAATTCTTTTTGACAAATTGATTTTTTAAGCGCACTTTAGTTGAAATGGTGATCCCAAGGTACATGAATTCTCTTACAATTTCAGTACATTGATTTTAATATAACCACATTTTCAACTAAGATTTGTTAACCCCATTTTTAAAATCATAATTTTTTGTTGAACTTTAAATTCTATAATTCAACGTAATATAATTAATTATGAATTGCAAAGCCTGTGACTACGGGCAAACACGACAATATCGTCCGCGAAAGCAAGTATTTTAATTTTTGTTTCACCGACAAGGGTGCTACCCCCATCAAGACTGTCTTAAAAATTATTTATAACAGGAGCAAAAAGCAGGGGACTAAGTAGAGTTCCTGTTCAACCCCCAGCTCCAATGTTGAATTCCTCTGTCATGCCAGTTTTACGCCATGCGGTTCCTTTGGTATCAGTCAACCAAGCACAGATGGAGTCCAACATCTTATCTGAGACCCCCTGCTCATTTAATTTATAAAATAAGAGCGATCAAAAATTGATCAAGGTAAATAGGTTGCCAATTAACTATATCCGGACCGAAAACGCGCTTGAAACTCTTTCATTATTATATTCAGCCCATTTCCTCAATCTATGATGTAGACAATTTTCAAATATATTCTTATTTATATTATTAAGAATAATTCTCTGCAGTTGCTTAATAAGTCTCCCTCACCCCCTCACCATTCTTGTATAACGGGAAAATCGGTGGTTCTCTAGATATTCTAAGGGAAAACTTAGTTTTCAACAAATCTATTAAAATTCTTGGACTCTTATCGTTACCAAATTTACCTAGGACAAATCGCAATTCATCATATTTAGACATTTTTTCCATTTCTGAGTCCTGATTTTTACGGGAAGAATAGAATATTTAGTTCTTTTCAAAGGTAGGGTTGTACAAAGATTTGAAAAGATTCATGAAGTAATTATTCCTTTCATTCATCTCCTCGTCGAAATTAAAAAGCTAGTTGCACGAGCGGGATTCGAACCCACGACCTTCGGCTCAATGCTCCGCTGCTCTACCACTTGAGCTATCGTGACCCCAATCTACTCGGACACTAATTTCCCATCTCAACCCCACCTTTTGAATTTTCCCTCCTTTTTGCCATTTTACAAATGTCGAGTAATTTGATTCTCGGTGATAAATGAAATGGCCACGTAGAGCATTAGTGAGGGTATACTTCATTTAAACTTATTAAATTCACTAGTTTCGTGGTCCGCTTGACCAATTAATATTTTTCAATTAATTAAGGTTTTTAGTTGAGATAAAAAAGTCAGTGTCACGAGCGGGATTCGAACCCACGATCTTCGGTTAAATGCGCCGCTTCTCTACCACGTGAGCTATCGTGACTTCGATCCTCGAGGACACCAACTCCCCATCTCAAGCTACAGCTTTTCCAATTTTCACTCCTTTTTGCCATATTTCAATGCCGCCACTTCATATGTCGCCGAGAATCGAATCCTGACATTTGAACTCTTAAAAGATTAATTAATTGAAAGAAGTAATTTAGTCAATAGACCCCTAAATATAATTGATTCATCAAGGTTTCTCCATCGATATCTTCCGAAAAATAGATCTTTTGTACGCATCAAATTTACTCCTTCCCAGAACTTCTGTCTATTTTTAAAATAGTTAAATTTGTTATTTATTTTTCTGGCATATTGATTCTTTTCTATGTTTTTTTATAGTACTATAAATTCATTTTTATGGTTTAAATACCATGTATTTTTAGCATTATGATGTTCCAGTGTTGCAAGTCAATTTTTTCAATATCCATGCACTTTTTCTAAGATTACAATTAAGGATTTTGTTCGACAGTTTTTGATAACCGAAAGTTGGTTTTGGGTGTATTGTGTGTGAGTGCGCGCATCCGAGGAAGGATGTTTCATCATTAAAAAAAGTAATCTTTTTTCATAATTTCCCGCCAGTTTGGAATGATTATGCGTGGAAGCAACTTGATCTAGCATGATAAATAATAAATTGAAATAAATGGTAGGGACTAATAAATACGTTATCTTTTATTGCTCAAAAATTTAAAGGTGAAAAATAATCAATTTTAAGGCATTTATCTCTGATCATGTCACCACTGCCTGTGCAACAAGAGCCTGGGCAGTTTAATTGCTTTGTTTCTCTGATAGAAAATGATCTTATTACTTTTTCCATATTAATGATTTAAATGTTTCCTAATGAAACTCTGTTTACAGTTCGGGGAGGATGCAACAGAAGTCCATCCCCTTACAGAAATCAAAGGTCGCAGAATTACACGACCCAGGACAGCACAGGATCGAGAAGAGCTAGCAGCAGTGTGAGTCAGGTGAACAGGCAGACCCATTCCGCTTATAAAACAAACTATATGTGGCATAGAAGTAGTTTCAAACGACACACAATTTATTATTTTACATATCTATTGTAAAATCAGCAACCCAACAAACTCTCCCTCTTTCACACAACCCTTCCATTATCACCTGTAATCTCCATTATCCAATAAGACATATACAAGGCACGGCATATATACAGATCACGCGCATTTGGATAAGAATATGAAAAGTTTAATCTGTTGTTTCAGTTATGCCCCCTAGAGGGGGTCAAAGCAATCTTCATAGGGCCCGCCTTCGTGTCTAGCCAAGTAGCTCTAGCACGAAAAGATAGCCTCGGCCACCCGGTAAGATAACTAAATAAAAAAACAAACAAAAAAGGATTCTTAAAATCAATTTTTTTAATACATTTTTTCTATTTTGATCACGCGTCTCGGAATCTTGTCTTGTCCAGTTATTTTTTTGTGAATCGGCAAAGTCTGGAATTGCACGAGTGTTTGTGTGTCTTTTGAGCACGCAGCCGTGAGTCAAGTCAGCCCTATTATTGGGCTTTTTGCATCCTAATAAATAAAGCATTTCATTGTTTTACCTTGATGTTTTTTATAGTGCACGTATTTTGTAGCACGTTTTTTGGACTGTCAGTTTCTTTAATCGCAAGATAATTAATACTAATAAATATTTTACACCCTCGTTTAACAATTTTCTGACAAGCCATGTTCTACGTTCATAAAGAAATCTGCTAATTAATCAATGATTTAACATACTGATGAAGGTTGAGCGATTGTTTCAGTCACACTGATCTTTTGCTTATTATCCACTTCTTTATGACTTTCTTATTTCTAATATCCACACATATATACATATCTGAGCACTAAGCATTTAAGAGCTTGATTCTTATTACTATGATTTAATTTGTAATTTAATATCTGAACTTGAATTTAAATTTACAGGTTGGTAACTGGACTTCCGTTTCTCTCTCTCTCTCTCTCT